>NC_031779.1:8296860-8319700 GCF_001522545.3 Parus major
GTGTCCCCAGCGCTGCTGGCCATCGGCACACGCTCTGGGTGTCCCCAGCGCTGCTGGCCATCGGCACACGGGTGGGTAGGCGCTGGGCCATTGGGGTGCTTGCGGGTACCCGGTGCTGCGGCGCAGTCAGATCCCGTTGGGATGTAGCCTCCCGATACCGCAGGAGTGATGCTGCTGGGTGAAGGAGTGAGATTTGCCTTCCCGTCGTGTCCACAGCCAGGGGATTTCAGCGAGCAGGCTGGCACAGGTGCTTTCCAGGTGCGAGCACAAACCTGTGCTTGTTCTTAAGTACATCTGTGTATTAAGGCACCCACCCTCCAGACCTGCGGCTCTTGTTCCTGTCTGTGCCAGAGCCGGTCGGGTTGGGCCTGGGGAGGAAGATGTGGGCATTTTGCCCCTCGAGATGCATGCTTGAAGGTACAGCTTTTAAGGCGTCGGTGCCTGTGTTTCTGAACAAAATGTCAGCTATCCCACAGAGCTGCTCGTTTCCTATTTCCAGTCCTAGTGGAATACTTTATGTCAGTACAAATAAGCACTAAAAATAGAAAGGAGGGGAAGTAGCCACTGGTTTCGTTGACTTTTCCAGAGACCAAAATGAATTTGGTTTTCCAGTGGTCACTGGTCCATCTGGCCACTCAGAACAGTGTGGTGGTTGGCTGCAGCATACACTGTCACTTGGCAAAATCTGCAAAATCATATTGCCTATTCTCACAAATCAAAGTGTAAAGAACAAAGTTCCGGAAGAAATTAAGAGTATAACTTGTTTACATAGACATCTGCGGAGCAGAGTTCAAACACGACCATCTGGAGTTGTATTGCTGCCACTTCTGATTATCACAATGATCTGGGAGAGCAGCTGCCAGCTTTGCTCTGTCATAGGTCAGCTCTGAGCAGTGTCCACCCGGCCCTTCCAAGAGACTGTGTAATCAATCCCACGTCCACCGAGATGGGACTGGCTTTGGGCTCTTGTCTTAAAAGTGGAAATTTCCATATCCTGTGTTTTAGATGCTTTCTGAAACTTAAATTAGGAGGAACAATGCTGGCAGTTTCCATCAGAAACTTGCCTAAAAGGGGCAAAAGTATGTAATGACACATTGAGCATCTCAGTAGGAAGTGTTCCAACTGTCTGTGGAGGGAAGTATACAAACACTTGTAGCTACTCCTTTCAGTTGCCTTGTGCAAAGGCTCTCACAAATGATTTTGCCTGTGCCCAAGGCAGTGGGTTTAGACTTTGATGATTGAAATAGAGACTTCTGCAGCTGATGGAGGCTGAGCTGGGAGGATGAAACTGTGCTCAAAGGCTTGTTAAAGAAATGAAGTGCAAGCTAAGCGACTCAATGTCCTTTCTGTTGCAGGATGGCTTCTGTCGCTTCTTCGGCAGACACGGCTCGGAGGCGGCCGAGCAGAGCAGCACCATCGGCAATGCCATCGTGGCAGCTGCGGCGGGCATCGGCATGGCAGGATTGGCTTTTCTCTTGGTGCGGTAGGCCCACCAACGGATCTTGCCGTGGGAAAGTACTCTCAAAACTGACAATTTACCAGATTTCACTTTATTTTCTATAGAACAGACCCTCTAAGAAGAAGTCTATATTTTTAAACTGGCACAGAGAACTGCCTCACCTTGGCTATAAACTGCTTTACTCGCTACCCAGTAACAGCACAAACAAATGTGTACTAGAGCACTATTTGTGCATCTTCAAAACCTGTTGTCTCCAAACATCCTCTGGACTTTCTCTTTTGAAGGTGTAACCTAAACTTTAGCATGGTTCATGTACTGTAACTTCTGAGTGCTTGATGTTATGCTAGGAAAACATTATGGTGGGCTTGCTACTAAACCCCTCTGTTCAAGACGTCTTATTTACGTGGAGGCAAGTCTTGGAACCCGCGTTCATTAATGCTGTAAAGTGAGCGAACATTGACTGTGATCTAACGTGGTTTATGGCTTCAAACGTGGTGCACAGCACTTGTAATCAAAAGGCAACTCATTTGTTGATTTAGAGCAATTCGTGCCTGTGATGCAAGAAGCATTAGGGCTTAATGTAACATAAGGCTGAATTCATTACACTACAAGAAGGTAAGTATTGATACAGGACAGTAATGGCTGCAGTACTGGTTCCTACTGAAAGGATAAGAATTTAAATATTAAACCTTAATTGGTATATTGAAATCCAGTGAAGGCTGGAATTTCTCTGGATTTCCCTTACAAAGTGAGAATTTCCATATATCTTAATATATTTTTGAAGTATTTATCACTGTATAATACTTGTAGCCATGACATCTTTATTTTTGTTTAAAACTTAATGCTGGTTCTTGTCACTCTAGTGCGTATCAAACGTTGTCTTGTTTGAGTAATATTTCACTCTGTTTTCAAAATGCTGTGTATTTCTTTCAATGGTTGTACAAATTGCCTTATGTTTCTGGTAGCTTTTTAATAATGTTCCTGGGTTACTCACAGCGTGTATAATTTTGCTATGGTGATTTCAAAGGTGAATAAATGTTTAAGTATTTTTATTTTAAAAAACCTTTCTGATTATTAGATCGGCTGTGTGCTGATGCTCAGACAGTGAGTGTTTTGATGGTTACCTGGATCTATCAGCTTATATTCACTGTACTGCTGGTGCTTTGACCTGAGATGAGGACTTGTGCAGCACCAGAGCAGTTTGATACCAGTCTTCAATGCATCCCTGCAGTCCCAACTAGAGCTAACACAGCCTGAGGGGAAAACCCCACCCTGAAGGTCCATCCTCACCCTGGTAACTGGAAACAGCCTGGTGCTTTTGTAGGCCAGAGCTTTCCAAAGTTTACTAACATAGCTGGGTGCAGTCAGGCTCCTTCAAGAGCTGCTCCTGCTTGTAGAGAATGACAGAGCTCTTGTTTCTTCCCTGCCAAGACTTGCTGCTGCCCCTCTCACACATGCATGCTTTTTTACTGAAACTGAAGTTTCTGATACATGTTACGATGACAACTGTGCGATGTGTCGGTGGAATTCAACCTTCTTGGATTAGTCCTACTGAGCAGCTGTAATTGTTGAGGATGTTGGGCTTTACTCTTTTAAGAGGTCTTATGCCCCTGTCTCCACGCTGGGGGCTCTGATGCCTGGTAAATGCTGCAAGTGCATTGTTCAGCCTCCCTCCCCGGCTGCCTGTGGGCCCCCAGCTCTGCCCTTTGAGAGGTTCCCCTTGGTGGGAAGAGCACCTGGTGGGCAGCCGACTTCCTCTTGGGAAAGCTCAGCCTGGCAGCCAGGTCAGCATCACCGTGCCTGGCAGTGGCCACCCTGCTTCTCCTTCTGCTGCCACTGGGTCCTGGGGCAGGCGTGCGGTGGCCACGGGCTCGCTGGACAGAGCAGCCTTGTGCTGGCTGGCCACAGATGTGGGGAGAAGGACAAAAAGGGACATTCAGGGACGGGAAGTCCCGCGGAGGCAGGAAGGAGCTGGTGGTCCTCCCCCTCATGCTGCTGGCTCTGAATAAACGTCTGCTTGTTCTCCAGCTTCCAGTTCTCTAAACTCCAGCTTGCCCCCTCGCAGCAGAAGGATTGGGAGTCTGTGGGGCAGGCCTGTGCTCAGTTCCTCTCCCAAGTCCCTGCAGGGATGACGCCTGCGTGTGGCAGCTGAGTGCTCTGGGCTGAGCCCGAAGCTTTGTCCGCAGTGGGAGTCAGCTGGTTGGCCCTGGGAACTGAAAGTAGTTTCTAAAATGGGATGCTTAGGGATATATGATGAAAAGCATGGGGAATGACAGGGCAAGAAATGCTCTAAACAGAGGTCAAATGTCTCTCCTGTGCCAAACAGAACAAAGATAAAATATCTGTATCTTGATTTTCAGTGTAATCTGATCTGGCAGGCCCCACAAAAACAATAGCAGAGAGGATATTTATGCTGGCTTTTACAGTGTGCTCTGGAAGAGTGAAAAAAACCCCAACAAGCCCAGCCTGGAAATGTCCTTTAACCAAAGTCACAGCAGCTTTTGGTGCAAACCTGACCTGTCCAGGTGCAGCTTGAAGAGCATCTTCTGGTCTGTCTTGGCCCGGGAGAAGCTGGGAGTGGGCTTTCTAAGAGCCAGGAAAGCTGCAAGGCTGAGTCAGAAGGCTGCAGTGCAGCTCTGCAGTGGGTGACAATACTGCCTGGAGCCAGGCTGTTCTGGTGCCTGCTGGGAGCCTGTGCTCAGTCCCCTGAGAGCAGGGGGCACAGCCCAGGCTGTGGAACCTGGCACAAGGGGTAAACTGCCCCTCCTAGCCAGAGCCGTGCTCCCCAAGCTGCTCTCTGCTGACCTGGGAATGTAGGGTTGAAGAGCAGGACTTACATCACTGGAGCCCCATTGATTTCAGGGCAGTTCAGACTAACTTACATTTGCATGACTTCTGATGTTTTTAAAAAAATTTATTTCGGTTTCAGCCTGACAGTTTGTCTCAATGAAGTAATGTGTTTCTCAATTGAAACACACTGCTGCTCATCCGCTTTTCTCCCTCAAAAGGGGAAGCAAGAGGCTGCTGTTCCTTCCTTTAAATGCAGAAGGGGAGTAGGTGGTGTTTCAGTACAAGGCTGTGTCTAATCCTCACGGCAGCTTTTGGCTCTCCAGCACTGCTGTACTTGCTGGGCCTGTGGTGGATGCAGCAGGCTCATCCTGTCTGAAGATTAGCACATGGTGATTGCTGCAGGGGCCCCACTGAGTGCTAGCAGGATCTTGCATTTGAGGGAAAATGAGAGGAGAGAGGGTGCTGGCAGGGCTCTTCCGTCACCTGGCTGCTCATACTTGTGTTTGGAGTCTTCCCTGCTGTGCTGTGTATGAAGACCTTTGCAGGGCTGAGGGATGGGGAATTCGGTGTTCCCAGTCCATAGAGGTGCTCACAGTGTTCTCACTGGAGCTGTCAGTGTCTGCTGGCACTGCACCTGCTTCCTACACAGTTCCCTTCTGAAGGGGCATCCACTGGAACCACGGGCCAAGGCTGCAGTGCTGTTGCAGCAGCCCAGCTGCTCATTGAAGGAAAAAGCAATTTCCCCATCAGTCTTAAGAGCACCGAACTGGCCAGTGGATTTCTTTTTGACTTGGAAAAAATGAGGCACTGTTAGAGCTCAGAAAATGTGAATTGCAGGATGGTTGCATGGCAGTTGGTGAGCTGCTTTGCTGTGGTATGCAAAAAATCTGGTCTGGCACGTCTCGCTGGAGGAATTGGTGCTGTGTCCTTTTCTGCCCATGCACACTGCAGGGTGGTACCCAAGCCTGGGTAGGACAGAAGAGCCCTGTTACAAATGACTTAGCAATTGGATGGCCAAAAAACCCCCCAGAGAATCACTGAAAAGAAAAAAGGTCAAGTGCATAGCATTTATTCACATAATTTCACTTCTTGTGCTCATTCTCTTTAGATAATGAAAACAAACTTCTGGGTTTCACTTCTGTTTCTCCTGCTGCTTTCCGTACCAGACTCGAGCTGGGTTGTCCTTCCCAGGACAAAATGCTGTGTGGGGAGAGCAGGCACAGCTGGGAAATTACTTGCTTTCAGGTTTAAAAAGTGTCATTGTAATTTCTTCTTAAATGCTGCCATTATTAGGAATACTTCTAAATGTTATCTTCAAACTGTTAACAATTATCCTGTCACTAACTGAAGTTTTTAAATGAGAACAGAGTTAAAAATAAAAACAAAATCCTGATTTACTTGAAGTCAAATGCAGAAGTCTAAAAATCAACTCTCTGCTGAACTAATGAGATCATTTTGTTGGATTTTTTCTCTGCCTGGGCTTGGTCTATTTGTTTAATTCAAATGAGAGGTGGAAGAGAGGACCTGGCTTTCATTGTCAGAGTCTTTTCAAGCAGGCTATGTGCTCCTGCCCAGCCTGTGGTAAGTTTCTAGCACTACACCCTGGAACTGATACTTGCCACGTTTTCTGGATATTCACCCAGGCTGGTGTGTGTTGCACATTTATTTCAGTTAAGAATTAAACCTGTTAAAATGAGTGCTTTAATTCAGTTGGGGCCACACTGGCCATGGGGATGAGTGAATCTGTGGAGGTCTGTAGTAAGAGACTGCAGTGCAGGGCACTAGAAAATGTGTCTGTGTGCAGAGCCACTGTAGACACTGCACAAAGTTAGTGCTTGCTGGATTGAATCTCTGTAATGATTCTGACCTGTGAATACAGTTCACTTGAGGGAGTTCTTGTGTTTGACCCAACCTGCTCTTTTGTTTGTCTCTGAACAGCTCAGCACATGGTGAGTAACAGCAGGAACCCCACACCCTGCTCACAGCATCTGGTACTGTCTTTTTTTGTTATCAAATGTGGCTTATACCCTTAAGAGGGTGTGTGAGGAAGGGTGGCCTGGTTCAGTCTAAGCACAGGGGAGATTTCTGTGCTGCCTTGCACCTCGGGGGGCCTGGACATGGCAGCTGGAGTCTGCTCTGGGCAGCCTGCTCTGCAGCCTGACACCAAAGCCAGGAGTTCTTGCTGGCACTTTTAATTTGCAATGCATAATAGTAAAAGGCAAAACCATTTAGCTTCATCAAAGGCTGGGGAGAGAGCACTGTTTGTAGTGTGCTTGCTAATGGCTGGTTGGCTTCTTCCTTATAGCTATTATTGTCTTCAGGAGAATCCCAGACTGCTGTAATTAATTTTGAAATGTTAATTATGAAGCTTTATGATGAGCTCATTGGGAACTCCTAAAATACAGGCAGAGCCATGTGGCTCTGCTGAGGAGCTGGTTCAGGGCAGACAGTGGTAACTCCTCTCTCTGGGAACTGCCAGCAAAAGCTCTCTCATCACCCAACCTCCTGGCACACAGGCTGGACCTCCTGCTCCTCTTGCTGGATGTGGCTGCTTTGTGTCCCTGCCAGCCTGGGGCTTTCCCTGCTCTCCTTAGGCAGAGGATGTGCCCCCAGAGCTCCTGCCTGCTGCAAGCATGGCCCTGCTGGGGTGCACCCAGTGCTGTGCTGCCCCTGGCAGCGTGGGCATGGCTGCCTCTCGGTGCCAAGCACAGGCCTGTGCAGGAGTGGCCATGCAGGTGCTGTACTGGCTGGGTGGTGGTTGGATGACTCTCTAATGATTCTGATGCATGAGCAAGAACAAATTCCACCAGTCGTGTGTAAAATAACCTTGTAAAACGGTGCTGGCGTGATCAGTGGCAGCTGGGAGCTGATGGTGCTTGACAGGCAAGGCAAATGCTTGTTTCCTGATATCCAGCAGAGATTTAAATGTGGAACCTAATTATACTGGGAGCCTACAAGTGATGAGGTTCCCTGAGCATTTCAAACCTAGGCTGGATTGCTGATGTTTTCAGGCAGGTGCCAGTGCTGGTGAGGAGGGGCTGGATTTCTGCCCGGGCTGTGCTGGATCCTCACACAGCCCCATGCAAAGGAGCACCACTGGGCTGTGACAGTGTCCCTGTGACAGGGCTGTGGGGCTTTTGCACAGCCACTGCCTGCTGTGGAAGCCTTGACCTGTGGTCAGTCAGTCAGTAAGTGCTTTCCATCCCAAAACTCCACGGAAACCCCTGAGCTTTCTGGCTCTGAATAGTCTGTAAAATGTGCAAGGCTTGAATATTTTTCCTTTTTTTTTTTTCTTTTCTTTTTTTCCCCAAACACCTACATGTCTTGAAGGACATAGACCTGCAGTGCCTGACTGGCAGTCCCAGCCCGAGCATCCCTCCTGCCAGGGCTGCTGCTCAGCACAGGTCACTCACGGCTGTGGCATGAAGAGCCTGTCCTGAAGTGTTCTCACTGCCAGTCCTATAGGCAGCTCTCTGCCACAGCAGCATCACCCTTCCCCTCATCTAGAAAAAGAAAAAATAATTACTCATAAACTCTTTTGAAAAAAGCACAAAACAGCACAAATCTTGCCTCTGTCTGTTTTTAAAGAAAAGAAAAATCATCTGGCGTCTTGTGTATTGTCCTTGGTGATGCTCAGAGCAGAACACCTGCCACTCTGAAACCCTTCCAGATTTCCTGCTCGTTTTTTCCAAGTGAAGTCCTGCTCCATGGGAGGAAAAGGTTAAGCGTGGGTGTGAGCAGGGCAGAAGATTATGTGAAACAGAAATCCCGGCGCTGTTTGTTCTGCCATCTGCTCCATGCTCGATCCAGGCTGTGGGTGGTTTCCCACAGTGCCCCTGCTCCCCTTCCTGGCACAGGGCTTTCAGCTGCCTGGGCTGGCAGAGCTGGGTGAGAGCCCCATCCCCACTCTCCTGGGGAACCACCCTTTGCAGGCTGAGGCTGGGTGCTGTGGCCAGGCCAGCAGCAATGCAGGAAAGCCTTCAGCGCCTTGGGCACAAACTCAGCGAGTTCCAGGGGTGTTGGGGCTGGCACAGCTGTGCCATCCCTGCAGGGAGCACTGGGCAGGACGGTCACAGCTTCCCTGGGACTGCTCGTGGATCCATCATCGCAGCCATGCACCAGTGGTGCAGGATGCTCCCCGCTCAGCAGGCACCTCATGCCCACGTGAGGCGGTGCCAGTGTCCCCACGAAGCAGCAGCAGGGCGGGCAGAGGCCTGCACAGCTCTGTGCCACACGCCATCCTGACAGGGGTGAAGTGTGGGAGGATGGAGGTGGCATTTATCCCTGCTTCAGGGACAGCTGGTGAAAGAAAGGTGAAATCACCTCGCCTCTTACCCCTAGCACCCTTTTCTGCTCTGCCTCCTCCCCCAGCCCCCTTTTCCTGCTCTCCCCTGGTCCCCAGCCTGGCTGTGCCCAGGGCTTGGGGTTGTGCATTCCCTGTTCCGCATCCCCCTCTGCCCCCTGCCCACCCTCCCCTGTGCTCACTTGGGAATGTGACCTTGCTCTCTAGATTATTTACAGACAAAATATTGCTGCAGGCCTGGGGAAGGGTTTTCTGTGTTGTTTTTGCTTTTTTTTTAAAGTGACTGGATTCCACAAAAACGGAATTATTCCAAGGGTGTGGGGGGCCTGGTGGGAACGCTTTGCTCAGTTTGGGAACAGGCTGCCTGTAGCCATCTTCCCTGGCCAGCACAGGGATGCTAGAGGCTCCTAGTTTCCCCAGCTATACGGAACAATCTGTCTCTGGTTTTCTTGGAAAAACCCACCCCTTGTTGGGGTGCCAGGGAAGGCTGCCAGGACAGGCTGAGCATGAACAGGGCTGTGGCACACGTGTAACCAGGACCTGGGCTGCCTCCCAAGGTGTGTGTGAGCAGGCATGGAGTGCTGCCTGTGGGTTAGTGCAGATTCAGGAGTGCTTTAGGTGGCTCCCCTCCCCACACCCCTGGAGCTCTCCACTTCCCCTCGCTTGGGAGCTCCTGGGTCTCCTGCTGCACTTGCAACACAGACTTGGTTTGCTGAGGACCTCAGACAGCGCTGTCACATCCGATCGGAAGCCGTGGTGGGCTGATTTCTCCTTTTTTTTTTGCTTTTACTGGCAGGACCAGCAGCTGCCCTTTTCCCCCTGCTGACAGTTCTTCTGTCTAGCAGAACTTCTGAAAGCCTCATGGTGGTGGTTTCCCACTGAGCAGAGCCCTCATGCCTTTGACCTTGCACGGCTGTGGCCGCGTCCCCTTGGCGCGGCTGCTGGAGGCCACGGAGCTGTGAACTGCACACAGTAATGAGCTGTTCCATCCCAGCAGTGCTGGGTGTTTGGGAGGGGGCTGACATGGGGTCCCTGGCTGGCACTGCTTTCCTTACAAGGTCAACATAAGCCTTCAGGTGCCCACAGCCTTGGAGCTGTCCCGAGTAAGGCTCAGCTTTTGTTTGGGAGTAAGCACTGTCCACTGAGCTTGATTAAACTTGATCACAGTGAGTGCCTGTTTTGCTGTGGGAGGGGTTCTTATGCCAAATCCCTTGGTCTGGCCCGGCATGCAGTGTGGCTTGATCTCTCTGGAGAATGAGCTGGGGCTGCTGATGGTCTGGCAGGAGCACACTCTCCACCCCGCTGGAACTGGGGCTGCTGCCGGGAAGCTGCTCAGCAAGCCTGCCCACAGGGGTTGACCATGAAGCAGGCACTTGCAAAGCCATTCCCTGCCTGCTGCAGGGTTTGTGCCAGTCCTCTGGAGTGACTCCAGCTTTTCCAGCTTGTGAAGGTGATGGTCTCATCCAGGCCCTTGCAGAAGTGTTGGGTGCAGGAAGGATGCTGGGCAGGGAGAGGATGCTGAGGGGGTGGAGATGGTGCCCCTCTCAGGCAGGACCTTGATCAGCCAAATGCATTCAGCTGGGGGTGGTTTGGAAGCCCAGTTTGCTGCAGATTTGTCTGGCTGGTGGAGTCATGGGAAGTGCTCTGGTCCATGTGCTGGTTTGGGGACCACTGAGCTATGGAGCACTCTGGGCAAGTCATAAATAACATACTGCTTTTAAACAAGGGCAAAAATCAACAGACTTTGTTCAACAGAATTGTGAAATTTCCCTTGTTGAGAAGCCATAGGGAAGGCTGGGACAGGAAGACAAGTGGTTTGTTATTTTAGTCAAATCCTTGACTTGACTGCAGTCAGCACATTCAGCAGTGGGGTAGAAACTCACCAGGTGAGAGGCAAAAGTACCTGCTGAGATGAAGTGCAGAGGCAGCAGATAAAGGGCATCACGGGGCTGTGCCTGTAGGGACTGCTTCTTATCAGCACACCTGCTGACTGCCTTGTGAAAGCAGCCCCTGCTCACCTGTGCTTTTGGGTAGCTGGGGATTTTTCTGATGGAGCTGTAGTTTTCAGGGCTGCTGCTGTCACCCTTTTTTACCACCTGGCAAAGCAGGAGGGAAGGGAGCACTAGGTCTCATGCTGCCATAAGGATGGGACCCAGTGGCCCTTGCCCCACATCTGCTCCAGATGCATCCATGTATGGACAATGCTGCTCCTCATTAATGGGGTTTCCAGCACTTTGCTTCCAGCCCAGAATTAATGGCTCAGCTGGCCTGAAGAACCAAGGGTGACCAGCCCCATGCCATGCAGGGGTGCAGAGCAGCCCAAGCAGGTTTCACCTCAGGAAGGGGTCCAGTGAGGTTGCTGCTGAGTAGTGCTCCATAGTGTCAGCCTAGCAGTGTTCCAGTTCCTTCAGGGTAAGCCTGGGGCTTTCCTGGGTGTTTGTGCTCCCTTAAATAGGAAATTTGGCATCCTGAGCTAAGCATCTTCTCTACCTGGGTGTCCCAAATGGTTAACAATCCCAGCAGCAACAGAGGGGTGGTGAGGAGATTGATTGCCTCCTGAAAGGTACATAAAGTCTCGCTCTTCTGCAGAAACACAACACTTGTTCAACCAAGTAAATAAGTGGTTTAAAACCCCTCTTGCAGCAGCTGACCCTACACGTGTTTATCCAAGTGACTGGAGCGGTGCCAGTCTCTCTGGTAAGTGACCTTTCCCGAATTTTTCTTTTCAAGTTGACATTTAAGAAGGGGGGGAAAGTCACAGCAACAAACGCTGTTTTAACAGTGATAAAGCTTTACCCGTCAACAAAGCCAGGAAAGCTGCACTGGAGCCTGTGCTGGTGGCTCTGCCATCCCGGCCAGAGTCCATGTGGACAGCACTGGCTTGTGTTTCCTGACCTGCTTGGGTCTGCATGAGCCAGCATCTGCAGTATCCATGGGCTGCTCCTGCTGCCTGGGCTGGGCTGGATAGTTCTGCAGCTCCTGGGAAAGGCTCTTGGGTGCAATTAAGTCTAAGGCAGCTGCTGGCAGCTGGAGGCACTCAAAGTATTAGTTCATTACTGCAATTCAAATGAGGAAGAGTCTTAAATCTCTGAGAGGAATCTGGGTTTGGCAGGCAGTGGAGTGCTCAGCTTATTGGGAAAACACCTTGGACAATTTTGGTAAATGTTCTACTGTGTTTTCAGGGAAGTAAAAAAGCTTTGGAGGAGGTTTACCTCTTAGCCAAGTTGCCCAGTACATGAGTTTCTCTTCCAGGCTGGAAGTCCCAAGGGCTTCACAGAAGGTTGCTCAGCACATCTGTGCTCCCCAAATCCTGCTGTCCCCACACCCTGGCAGATGTCATACATCCACAGCGTGCCACCTGTCAGCCACTCCCATCTCCACTGGGCTCTGCAGGATCTCTAGGGTGCTCCTGCCTTCTCCATCTGTAAAGCATCCACAGCCCTCCTGGCCTGCCCCTGCAGCCCTTCCCCAGGCTTTTGGCTTAGTTTCAGATGGTGAGCAGGACTGAGAGCAGCATCTGGTGTTGGTGTCTCCCTGCAATCCTCCCTTCCAGCTCCCCTCCACAGAGTGCTGCTAGAGATGGGCCAGCCTGGGGCCATGCCTGCACAGTCCTGCCTTGAGAAAAGAAATTGAAGCAAGGACTTGCCAGCTGGCTGTTTCCTGTAGCATGAGAGACAGGAGATTCCTGGAAGCAGTGGCATCAGGGTTCCTCCAGACCTGGGTGCTTTTCCTGGCATTTCATGCAGATGTCCTGATGGGAGTGGCTGCAAAAAGGCAGGAGGTAAGGAGGGGACAGGGGCAGCGCTGCAGCCAGACAGGGACATGCTGCTGGCTCAGGGTGACCCTGGGTAGCCCAATGCCAGAGGCCTGTGAACTGACAGCAACCTCTGCTTTCAGAAAGCCACTTGTTTTGTGACAAGTCTCAGTTGAGAAACACCTAAGTGCCTCTGTAGAAAGAGGCCTGATAGATACGCTTGGCTTTGTGGCTATGCTGGTTCTTGGATTTAATCTATCTGTGCTAGAGGAAAAAAAAACCAGTAACAGAAAATCCCAGATAAGTGGAACAGTAAAGATGCTTTTAGTGAGCTGACAGCCAAGCCTTGCCTTTGCTGACCATGTCCCTGCTCAGACCCAGTTCTGCAGGCAGGGCACCACAGCCCCCAGGCTGCCAGCAGCAGGGCCAGCAGCTCACAGAGTCCCCTGTTAGGGGTGTCCATCTGCCACAGCTGTCCCCGTGCTGTGCTGTCCCCAGGAGGGCTCTAGCCCTGAACATTAACGTGAGGCAGTGAGCTCTGCTGGGCTGTCACTGAGTGTTTCTTGTGTGACGCTCTGGGGCTGCTTGGCAGTGACGGCAACTTTGGGACCTCATGCACTGAGTTCTCTTCGACCTGCCGTGGCAAGAATGCCTCATTTCGCTTCTGCTCACAGCCAGCCCTGGAGCTGGCTCGCTGCAGGGTCGGTACGTGAGCCCTGGAACGGGACAGCCTGTATCCGGAGCCTTCCTTCCTCTGTGATAACGTCAGTGCTGGAAGCAGGCAGCTATTTTGGTCCCAGGAATGCCAGCGGATGATTTCACTTTTGTTTCGTACCCGATAACCTTTCCCATCACAATGAAAGACGACGTCCGTGCTCCCTGCGCTTCCGTGTGCGAGGGGAAAGCCATTCAAGCGCCTCTGCAGGGGAAAAGAAAGAGCCAGATTTAAAATAGCTTCTGATTGTCCATGGAGCCTGGGCAAAGGAAGGGCAAAAGCCTTTCCTTGTTCCGCTGCCCGGTCCCATACACTGGGAGCAGCTTTTCTGGCTGAGCCGGAGCACCAGGACAGCGATCGTGGGAATATCTGGTGTGCTGGCTCTTTGCGTCAGCCTCATGGGGATGGCGAGGTCTGTGAGAGGCTTTCTTCTCTGTGCACAGTTGTCCTGATGTGGGGCTCCAGGAGCTACAGCCACCTGCATGTCTCTATCCTTCCTGCCCTTCTCCTAGTCCTTTCCCTGCTGGGTTTTGTGGCTGGATACTTGGTCAGGAGCTTGGCGAGACAAACTCACCCCAGGCGAGATAAGTCTGGTCAAACCCAAATTGCTAAAACTCAGCTCCAATTTTTATTTCCTGTGGGGAAGGAATTGGCAAAAGTAACTTGTTGGTTGTTTTTTTTTTAAGCTTTCAGCCTTTGACTTCCCACGAACTGCTGACCCATCATGTGACGGGCCCGTGGTGGGGCCGCTGCCGCAAGATGTGCTATCGGCACTTTTCACCCTGATGCTCGTGTGAGGAGGGGCCCCCAGCTCCTCCCGGTCCCATGTGTGCTGGGGCTCTGGCAGCACCCAGCTTCAGCCTCTGGCAGTGGGCAAACCCCATGTGCTGTCAGAGGGAGGGCAGCGAGCTTAGGTACCACCAGACCCCATCCCTTATGGAGAGATGCTTCCCTGCTCCCCCAGAGCAGCTGCTTCCTCATGCCCACCCCGGCCTTCAGAGCACATCACAGGCCATTCTGCAGGCTGCCAGAGCTGGGCTCCTGTTTGACCAGTCCCTTGGCTCAGTGGGAGGTTTTTGCTTAGTCCCTCAGCACATGACTTACAGGGTGACTCCAAACTGCTCTTGCTCTTCCTGGGCTGAAGCCTGTTTACAAAACAGTGGCTGAAAGCTGCTGTTTATCCTTACATACACATTGCATTCAGAGTTGCTAAATAGGCAAGCCTAAAATGAAAGTTGTCTGGGTTTTCTTTAATTAGAATAAAATGCTGATGAATCATAAGGTTCTGTACCTCAAGGATGCACCAGGAATTGACTTTGGCTGCAGACAGCAAGGTACAGCAGTCAGCAAAGCCGGCTCGCTGCCTTGACATCTGCTGGAAAGACTTGTTTTTCCCTCCCGAGTCACATGCTAGCTTGTGATCTGATCATGAGATACAAAGGATAACTTTCCAATATTTACTCTTCTCATCTGCAATTTCAAAAGGCAGAGGAAAAGAGCAAAAAGCAGCGTAAGGGAGGAAAACACAGGCTCCCTATCCTCATTTGGTTAGTGTTGCTGTAGGTGCTGTGCTTGTGGCTGGGACAGGGCAGGAATTTGGCTGCAGCACCATGGGCTGTGCTTATGCCTGTTGTGGCCATAATGGAGCATGTCAGTGAGGGCAGAGCAATAGCTGCTCGTGTGTTCAGCCACATGGGCATCCTCCCCTCCAGTGCCACCACACCTGTGTGCCAGCACAGGTGGGCAGGGGCTGCCTGTCCCAGGGTGACCTGCACTGGCACAGGTAGAGGAAGCCTGTCCTCCCCATGGCTGCCCAGCACTGGCCCTGTGCCATCCTTCAGCATTCAACTTGCAAGTTTTATTATAAATGTCAAAGTGACATTTTTTATAACAATATCCTAATGTAGTCAGCCAGGCAGGTGGAGTTACTCGTACGTGCTCTAGTCCAAAGGTTTATAGCAAGCCCAGCTGCAAGATTAAACCAGAATAACCCTTGAATAAAATCCCCTATATAATCTTGGGGGAATTTTTGCTAGTGCAGCTTGTGTATGTTTACTTCTGTGAGCTGGTGCCTATCAAGGACCAAAAACCCCCAGAACCACATCATGGTGCCTCAGGGGCTGTTGGGACATTTGCTTTCAGGCTGCTGAAGGCTTTGAGGGAGCTCCTGCTGCAGGGAGAGCAGGACAAAGCAGTGGGGCAGGGCTGTTTGCTTGCTGAGCCAGAGAGGTGTGTGCAATTGAGTACCAAATCTGCCACAGGCTGCATATGTGCAGCAAACCTGAATTGTGTGTAGAGTGGGATTGCTCTGGGAATGGCAGCCTGGGATCAGCACTCTCTGTCTGTCTTCACCAAACTGTGGAACAGGAGATGCTCCAGGCAAAGCCAAAAGGGCTGTGCCTGCGTGTGACACATGATGTGTCAGCCTGACACAGAGTGAGGAACAGCACCATAGCTGCCCTGGAAAGCAGGAACTGCTTGGAAAAACAAGAAGGGGTGGATGTCACTGGGGAGAAGCAGCCAGCACAGGCTGAATGATGAGAGCAGCACCAGCCACAGCCTGGCCACAGCTATTCCGGTGTGACGGGGCCGAGTGCCGCCGTGTTCCCAGTGAAAACACCCACCGCTGTCAGGTGGGGAGGGAGGGAGGATTCCTCACCTGAGAGGGAGGGCACGAAGGGAGGGTGCCTGCTGGGTGCCTTTGATGTGGTGAAGGGTGCTTTGTGCCAGGCAGGTAGATGTCAGTGTTGTATGGGGCATGGCTGAATGGGGGATGAAACCAGCCTGCAAAGCCCAGCTGGCTCCTGTGCCTTTGCCAGGACCACAGCATTCATGAGACAGGCTTTGGATAGCTGGGAATGGATATGGTCCTTGCAGGCAAAGCTGAGCAAATGTGAAGAGGAGGTGATTTTAAATTAAGACCCAAACTATCTATGATTAAGGGCTGTCTCCAGTAGGCATGGTTATTTCTGATTTCAGGTTTTGGGAAGTCTTGAAACTGTTTAAGTCCAAGTTGAGTTTCTCCTGCTATTACAGGAGCTCCACATTGCAGTGTCCTAACCTACCTTCCCATGTCCACACTTAACTCAAAGACCCAGGTTTTTTTTCTGAAAAGTAAACTGCTGTCTTTCTTTGGGCAATATTTCTGTGGTCTCTGTTGCAGCATTAGCCAGAGATCATTAGGAAGGCTGTGACAGGCTGATGAGGGGTTTGGTGTGGACTCATCAGTGGGCCATGTGGGTCAGCAGCATATCTGCCTGTGGCACACGGCATTTGGAAGGCATTTGGATTTTCCAGACCTGGTTGACCTGTCACTGTGCCCCAGAGGCATTTCTGAGCACTGTGGTTTCCTGGTTCACTGGCCTTTTGCCTGCCTCTATGAAAATTAGAGCAGGCCTGACCCAGAAAGCTGGATGCAGAAGTGATCAATAGTGATGGTAATTGGCCAGCAGCACTGCCTGGCTCTTGGTGCTTAGTCCCAAAAGAAATAAAATCATTCAGAAAACATGAAGGTGTTCTGGCTCCTGTGGCTGCCTTATCAACTGCAGGAGGTTTCAGCCTGTGGCCCAAGGCTTGTGGAAGGCTGAATTTAACATGCCCCATCCCTGGTGAATGCCTTTGGTTCTTCTGGTCCCCCTTCCCAGTGATGGTGGTTCTCCAGTAAGTTTTGCTGTGTGAAGTGTTTGTTCTGCAGCAGGAGAGTGCTGAAGGCTCAGGTGAAGGCTGGCAGCAGGGCAGGTGCCATGGGAAGGGGACACAGCAGCTCCCACTGGATTGAGCTCCTGGGGAAGGAGATGCATCTGCTCGTCCCTGAGGGCGTTGTAGACACTAGCTCCTGGACAAGAAATCAGTCTCATCCTTAAGGAAATAAACAAATCCTGAAGAACATCCTTTCAGAGCAGTCCCCTCCTGCCTGCCGTGTCCCTAGAGGACAACAAGGGCTTTGTAACCGCTCAGGGCTCTCGGGAACCGAACCAGCCGCGGTATGAGCTCAGCGGCTGTAAATCAGCGGGCTCCAGCGGCTCTAGGGCTGCGTAAATTCAGTGCCGATTGCTTTGATCTCAACTGCTTTTATTTCATACCCTCTGCAGAGATAGACACAAGGTCACACTAATGGCTGATACATGAAAAACTTATGTGGCCTTTATTGATTTTGGAGTGATTAATGAGTCAAAGGGAAGGACAGTGATTCATGCACATGAACGGTGCCTGGGAATGAGCAATGCTGACCAGGGTGGCCTTTTAATTCCATAATCAAGCCTGTGTCCAGCTGCTTCAGGGTAGCAGCATTGCTCTCACAGACGTCTGGGCACTGGGCAAACACCTGTTTGTACGCAGTGAGCTCTCGTGCCTGTGCCTCGGTTCTGTTTGCCTTGCTTTTCGCTGTCCCTTTTGAAAGGGGACCGAAAATAGCCAGACCTGAACTCTCACTGTAGCTTTGTTGACAAAGCCTCTTGAAGCTTTGCTGCTGCTATCCCAGGTGGCCCGAGAGGAGAGGCCTGGGAGAGGTAAAGCACAGTGCCTTCCTTGCCCAGCCTCACACCAGGCAGCAGAGCACCCACAGGAGGCATTCCCCAGCTTTGGCCCTCTGGTCACCAGCATGTGTGCTCAGTGAAGGAGCTTCAAAGCTGCAGACAATGGTTTTTGAATTGCTTTTCCACTTCCTCAAGCATGTGCAACTTCCTGGAGGCTGCTGAGCTGTGGCAGAGTGGACACCCTCCTTCCACACCCTCCATCCCAGTGCACCCCAAGCATGGGGTCCACAACCCCCAGTTTGATCTGTGCCACACATTCAGCTGGAAACTGCTGCAAGGGGAAGTCATCCTAATTTTGGAGGGGGACATCAGGCCCAGCTTGAGGGATCTGGACAGTGGTTATGCAACTTTCCTTCTTGGTATTTGAAGAAACTTCCCCCTCCTGGTTGTCCCAGCTTTGTGACCATGACTTAAGCCATCATATTGCTACCAGAGTTCGTTCTGCTGGGCTCACTGCTTTCACATGGGCTGTCCTGCTGAGTGGGTCAGAGACCTGCTGCACCTCTTAGGGCCTGAGGACCTGCCACAGTTAGGAATTCATTTGTTGTTGGCACTGCTGGTGATCTTTTTTTCTCTTGTCATTTCGCTGTCTGTTCCTGTGTACATTGACCTATGTCCGTGTCCTCCAGCTCCCAGGCTGACCTCCAGAGCTGCCCCAGCCCTCCATGCTGTGGCAGAGTGAGGTCCCAGCTGCCAGGGCACACTGCCCTAAGGGAAGGGCACA
Organism: Parus major; assembly: GCF_001522545.3. Taxonomy (NCBI): domain Eukaryota; kingdom Metazoa; phylum Chordata; class Aves; order Passeriformes; family Paridae; genus Parus; species Parus major. The sequence goes on from NC_031779.1 coordinate 8,315,141, forward strand.
GGAGAACGTTCCTGGTGGCACAGGCAGGTGACAACACCCAGCCTGCAGGCGGCTGTGGCACAGTGCCCCACTCCTGCCTTTGCTTTGCCCACAGCAGAACTGCCCCACATGCCCCCATTCCCACTCAGGAGTGAGGTGGGTGGTTGGATCCCTCCAAGGGAAACTCAGGGGACACAGGGTGTTGTACCTGTGCCATCCTGCTGACCATGGCACAGTAGGAGAGGGTGGGGAGCATCATGGGGAGGCACACAGAAAAACACTATGCTCCCAAGTTAGCTACTAGGCCAGGTTGGTCTTCCTGTTTACTCCCTAAGTGGAAAATAGGAAGGGAGTGAAAAACCTCATCCTCTTGGCTATATAAAGGTCTTGTTGTGTGGGCACAGAAATTTTACCTTCTTTTTGTTTTTTTGCCTTGGTGTTACCAGGTGTGTGGTGTGGGCTGTAGTGTCAGTAAAGCAAATAAAAGGGGATGCTGGGAATAGCAGCTCCTCTGCAGGAGATGTTTCCTCTTGGAGAAGTCGACTCCTTTGCTGGTCTGCTGCTGAGCGCCCGCATTGGGGTTCTGCAAAGCATGAGGGTCACAGGGGGTTAGGCAGGGCTTGTGTTGCTTGTGCTGGGGACACAGAGCTCCAGGGACACCTGGCACTCCCAGCTGATAGCTGCTCACGTCTCAAAAAATGGGTGGAAGGTGAAGAAATCGTATTATCCCTACAGCCAATTGTGGGTAGGTTGCCATGAAAAGGTTGGCTGGCAGGCTTGGCCAGCAGGAGTGAGAGGTCAGAGCAGATAAGACATTGCCACGCCAGGAAACTGTTTTGAGTTTACAGCATCAGGATGTGTTATGGGGATCTTAAACCCTGTGATCCCAGAGATGTTGCTAAACCTCATTTGCCTTGGATTGTTTGTCCAAAAAGATACCAAGAGATGAACTCTTTCTTCCCTTCATAATTGCCCGCAATAGTATCTGAAGCCTCTGAAGTGTCCTAGAGACTTCTCAAGGGGATAGCATGGAGATAACTACCAAACAAGAAAGAAGTTCAAGAGCAGCTATTTCTGAGGTCTGCTGGGGAATAGCACCGGTTTCTTGCCCAGCTTTGGTCATCCTTACTTGTCACAAAGAGAAGGAAAGGATGCCCAGAGGTGTCCTAATCTTGCTTTGGCAGTGATTGGCCTTTCTTGCCCCCTTGCTCCTCTGGGATAGCTGAAGCTGTTTTGAGGAGTAAAGTCTCAAAGCTGCTTTAGATAATTACTAGAAAATATTGCTGCATGGGGGCTGCAGCCCATGGCTCAGCTGTCCAGCTGCCTGGGCCAGTGGGGTTTGACTTGTCTCACCAAAGGGTGTTTTTGGGGTGTGTGTGCTGTGGGCCTGTGGATCCCCGTCAGGCAAGGGGCTTGCTGATAGATCTGGTGGTGGTTTCAAGGTACATTTTACTTCACTGGGTTTGTGGCTTCTCACTTGAGAGAAAAGCATTTAATCATTTCACCATGATTTAGAAAAGTATGTGCAATTGTAAAAAGGATCTTCCAAACATATTATTTCCTTTAAAATTCAGTTCAGTGTCTGTGTCTGACTAGTCTTCCCATAACATTTACTGGCCGACCTGTTCTGGAGTCAGGACCTGGATTCTGTGTTAATTATGGTGGCTTCATCCAGTTAATTGATTTAAAATGTGACATTTCAAAGAGAGAAGAAAAAATTCTTGTCTGACAAAGTGTCTCCCTGATGCTGGTTCATGGCTTAGATATGGTTTTCAGAGATATGAGTTGGCCAGGTTTTGCCACTGTTTTTATGTGCTATGTGACCTTTTGTGTCATTCTGGTTCCCAGTCAAAATGCAATACCGAGTAAGAGCTGTACCAAATGTGAGCATCCTGTGTCAGCACCATAGCAAGTTACTGTGACAAGATCTATTTTATGTAAATCTTTCTTGATTAGCAAAATAAACTGTTTAAGGGAGTAGAGCTAAGTTAATCAAGCCATGCCTTGGCTCTGGGTCGTGGTGATTTGCCTCTAGAATTGTCCTGTTTACTCCTTCAAAATACTGGCTTCTCAGCTTTCTTTTGGATGAGTCCTCCAGCAGCTGGAGCTAGGGCAGGACACACATCCACTCCATGCCATTGGGGTGTCCTCAGTTAGTGCAACATGTATTTTAGAAGTTAATAAAAGGGGAGATGAAGGGTACTTCAATGTCAGGTTCTCCCAAGCAAAGCAAAGTAATGGGGCAAATGAGCACTTCACTACTCCACTGTAGCGATTTCATTAATACAAACCAGTTCACAGTCAGTAAGGACATGCTGTCAAAGCAAATTGATTTTTTTTTACTGTTTTGTTCACCCACTGCAAGGCTTTGGGCACTGCCAGCAGGGCTTTTCCCTGGCTCTTTAGTGTGTGCTTTGCTTCCCAGCACTCAGCCCCTGGGGTTCCTTGCTGGCCTGGCTGCAGGGCTCTGCCCCCAGCCGAGCCCCAGCCGTGCTCCCGAGGCACTCATGGTTCAGGTCGCCCAGCACTGCTGTACCCCAGGAGCAGGTCCCAGAGGAAGGCCAGCAGCCCCAGGAGGTGGCCAAGGGCTGGTGTGGGTGGCAGGGCTCTCCCTGTGCCCTGGCAGCTCAGGGACAGGCGTGGGGCAGTTACAGCCCTTGGCCTGACTCTGCCAAACCTCACATCCCTGGCCTGCGTGCACAGGCTGCCCCAGTTCGCCCGGGGGTTACCACACATTTTTGTCATGCTTGCAAAACGCTGTTACCACAGATTGCAAAAAACAACCTCATCCTCATCTGATCAGAGCGAAACCAGCACAGCTCTGCTCGACGTCTCCAGCATGTCCGGTGCTCTGCGTGCTCCTGCAGGCACACAGCTATTGCTCAGACATGCTTTCATTTGCTGCTTTCAGATGTTTTCTCCTCTGCAGACTCTGTGGCCTGTGAAAATGGCTGGTGAGCACTGGGTGCTTGCTGCCACAGTAACTGGCCATAGCACTGCCTTTTGCTGAGGGCTGATGTGGCCTTTCTGAGCACAGATGGCTGCAGTAAAGCTGAAGGTGTCCAGGAGTCTCTGCTGGGCTCTTCCTGAGCAGAACATGGGGCTGCCACCAGCATCCTGCGGACAGAAGTGTGGCTGGGGCTGGCTGAGAAGCCCAGCCCAGACTTGTGCCACCAGGTGGGAAGCTCTCCCTCAGGTCACCCTGTCCTGACAGGGCAAAATGAGCAGGGCACCCACTGTCTCCCCACTGCCAGCACCCAGGCTCCACCTGACAGCTCCTTCCACCCCAGCAGCTCCTCCTGACCTCGCCCTTGTCTCTGCAGGGACAGCCATGTGCTGAATGGGAGGCTGCAGCATGCAGGCACTCTGGGAGACTCTGGGCATTCCCAGGAGCAGAGCTGCTGGTGAAAGTAATATATTTAACAATAACTACAAGTCCTGGAGGCTCTTTAACCTGTGTGGGGAACAGCTTAGCAGCACCAGTCCTCATGACAGACCACTTCTGTTGCTGGGCTGCGGTGTGGCTGGGAGCCCATACAAAATGCTGGGGAGCACTCCCCATTTCTTACACTAGAGCTTACCAGGTGGGTTTGGCTGTGAGCCAGGGGCCCCTTCAGCCCCTTCCAGAGCCTGATGGCAATGCTCTGGGTGTGCCATTGCCTGATGGCAATGCTCTGGGTGTGCCATTGCCTGATGGCAATGCTCTGGGTGTGGCATTGCCTGATGGCAATGCTCCGGGTGTGGCTGGGCAGTCCATGGGTGCTGGGAAGAGCTCGGGTAACAGGCACAAAAAGTGGGGGTGTCACAAGATGCTGTAATGAACTGCAGCCCTCAGTTAGAGCCGTGCTCTGACTTCACACATGAAATGCAGCAGGGCAGAATTACCCCATCTGTCTCACTGCCACCACCCACCACAGTGGCAGGGTGTCTGCAGAGCCATCAGCTGGGGACACAGGGCCACAGACCTCTGCCTTAGAGTGCCATGTCATATGCTGGGATCGTATGGTTCATCTTGTGCCAGTAATCAAAATGTCAGGGCATAAAGGTTCTTTGGCAATGCTAAAGGCAAAACATCAGGAAAAAATTCTCCTTCCCTTACTCCATAAAAGCTCAACATTGTGCAGATGATCTAAAACTGTTTTGAAGTGCTAAAGGTTGTCTGGACAGTAAGTGTTTTATATTGGGGACAGGGATCTCCTGTGTCTAAAATAGATGAGACACTTCAGAGGGGAGCCTTTAGTCTTTCCAGACAAGAGAGACAAGACATACAGCAGAGCCCTACTATTGTCGGAGGCTGGCTGTAGGAAAAGCAACTGCAAATGGCCAGTCTTGATATTCATTCCCACCTGTCACCTGTGTCAGCTCACTTATGGGGACACCAGAGAGCAATTAATGAGGAGAGCACTTTGGTATTACACGGCAGCTGGAGCAGCAGCTGAGTGAGGGCATTGCAAGGCTTCAGACACCTCCACTCTTGGCAGAGCTGCCCTGCGGGGGTGGGACACATCACCCCGTGATCGGGCTCCCCAGCAGCACGGCTTCCCGAGGGCTCGGCACCGCATGGCCCTCCATCCCTGCCTC
>NC_031779.1:8319890-8349518 GCF_001522545.3 Parus major
TCCCTCCATCCCTGCCTCCCTCCATCCCTCCATCCCTGCCTCCCTCCATCCCTCCCCTTTCCCCCGGGGTTGCTGCGGGTCTCCGGCTCCCCGCGGTGGCCGCAGGGCGCGAAGCTGCTGGGGCCGTGAGCCATCCTGCCTTTCCCGGGGGGCTGGAACTAACAGCGCCAGCTGCCACAGGAGCGATTTACACATCCACACACTCAGAGTGTGCTAGGTACACACGTATCTTCCTGTGTGTGTGTGTGCTCGCACAGCGATGGGCGTCCCTCTGTATGAATTTATGTGTGTATGTATGTATGTGTGTATGTATAGACGTGTGTGGGTGTATAAACACATACGGGCTTATAAACGCGTATAAATGCTATACGTGTATAAATATGTGCATAAATAAATCTGTACGTGCGTGCTTACACACACAGTGCACATGGACACAAACTATCCATGCTCCAGCGTGTGCACACGTACACTCGCACACACATCTGGATGTGCTCATACGGTGTTCCTGCGCCTGTACACAGGGCACGTCTGAGTGTCCACTGTCCCCCGTGTGTCCCCCGGGTGTCTCCGGGTGTCCCCCGGGTGTCCCCCGTGTGTCCCCCGGGTGTTCCTGTCCCCCGTGTGTCCCCCGGTTGTCTCCGGGTGTCCCCCGGGTGTCCCTCGGGTGTTCCCCGTGTGTCCCCCGTGTGTCCCCCGGGTGTTCCTGTCCCCCGTGTGTCCCCCGGGTGTCTCCGGGTGTCCCCCGTGTGTCCCCCGTGTGTCCCCGGGTGTCCCCCGGTGTCCCCGGCGGGCCCATCCCGCTGTTGGCCAGCCGGTGGCGCTGTTGGCCGCGCGATCCCGGCTGGCTCGGGGATGTGCGGAGCCATGAGAGGCTCTGCAAAGTTTTAGCAATTAAAAATATCGCTCCATTAATCTGTCAGTATGTAACGGAGAAATGGGGGAAAACGCCTTCAGGAGAGCGGCGCAGTGTTCGAATGTATTTCTCTTAGAAATGGGTTTCCACGCGTCTCGCGGCGCATTAGAATTGCTCTGCTTGTGTTTTCCTAGCAGGTTTGTGTTTTCCTACTGGCTTGTGAACTGAAGGCACCTGGGGAGTGTTTGCCGTGCCTGGGAGGAGTGGCGGGCAGGATAACCCGAGGCAGGGCAGGGGCTGTGGCCGGGACCCCGCACTCGGCAGGCCGGCAGCAGGAGCGGCTGTGGCACCGGGAGAGCTGGCCCTGCCTGCCCCTGCCAGCCTTGGGCTCGCTGAGCACGGCAGCTCCAGAGAGCTGATGGTTAACTTGGCGTGGGTGAGTAGCTGCAGGGGCACAGAAGTGATTTTTTGCAGGAAAGTTGTAATAAATGACTGGGTTTCATCTCATTTGAACTGAAACAAATTAAAACCCTCCCACCCCCCAGAGCAGAATGCAGCAGCCGTGGGTTTATGTCGATGCTGATTCCGCAGCGCTGCGTGAGCGCGGAGAGAGCGAAGGGGGAGAAGCTGCTGGGGCTCCCTGAAGCACGGAGGCTGTTGAGGGACAGCGGGGCCATGGCATCACCCCTGTCAGCAAAATCCCACCAAAAATAAACCCTCCCAGCCGCCCCAGCTAACACTCTCCTCCTGAGAAAGGGCTAATCTTTACATGCCTCAGCCTTTCCCAACACATCCTGGTTCACAAGTTCAGCGCCTTCAAAGTTAGGTCTGATCATTAACCCTGAGAGACTGGAGATTACTGGAGCGTTTAAACTGCGTGTTTGAGAGGGCTGAGAAGCACAAATCTGTGCCCAAATCCCAAGACAATCTTCATGAGGCAGATGGAGGGGGCTGGTTCAGCTGTGTGGTGCCTGCACATTGTGTAGGTTTGTGTCTTCATTTCTTTTTAAAGCTGCTTCTGAGCAGCTGATGTTTCAAACATAGTCATGGATTTTGGGTGTATCTGCCCATGTGGTCTGTGGTGAGTATGGCTGGGCTTACTGTTCCCATGGACTTCTGTAAGGAGATGAGAGGGTCACAGTTCTTCATCTTTGACAAAGACTTTATGAAAATTGCTCTTTTCTTGTGCATTTTCTCTGTTATTTGTATTCTTGATATGACAGAAGAAAAAATATGGTTTGTGACCATATTACACACAAAACCAGCAGCATCAGGCAGAAGCTGCATCTATGGTGGAGCTAGTTTTCAGTTTGTTATTTCCATGGGGTGGCTTTTGATGTCAGAATCACAGGAGAACATAGGTTGGAAGAGGTCTCCTGAGGCCACCTGGCCCTCCCTCCTGCTCAGTGTGAGTCCAGCTCCACTGGGCTTCTCAGCAGCAGTGAGCCCCTTAGTGTGATCCACAGCAGCCTCACAGCAATTCTGGAAGGATCTGAATGAGCACTGAGGAGCAAAATCATTGGTATTCTCCTTGATGGGATTTAATCTTAATGCAGCTCATTAGTCTTCACGGGTGGAAGTCTTGAACCTGATTTTGCCAAAGGATTAACCTAAATTTAAATTCTGTAGGTATAGCCTCACAAAATGGGAGGTGAAGGTCACATAGTGAAGGAAGCCTGTGAACACAGCCCTGTCTGTAACACCGGAGCTCCTGTGAGCAGAGGTCAAGCCCCAGGTGTCCCCAGGGCAAAGCTGGCAGAGGGCTGAGGCTTTGAGTCCTGCTGGTGCTGATGTTCCTGAGGGTCAGCAAGGGATCTGCTCCTGGCAAAGTGGAGCCCTCATCTCATCCTTAAGGAGAAGCTGCCGAAGGAGCCAGAATCGAGCACGAGCTGAGATTGATGCTGGTTTTATTTTTCACCTGTTTGTATTGCTGCTACCTGGCAAACAGGGATCAGTGGGTAAAGCTGGATCCTGCAGCACAGACACCCTGCTGGGGCGGGCTGGGAAGGTGAGCTGATGGGCCAGGGGCTGTTCAGTGGGCGAGAGGCCGTCCCAGCTGCACATGGAGGCACCGTCTCTCCTGCAGGCTCTGCTCCCAGGCTGGGGATGGCAGGACTTGTCCCAAGCCTGGCCAGTGCCTGGATGGCAGCGGGCTGCCCGCCAGCCTGCAGAGCACAGGAGCGTGGTGGCCACGGCCAGCCTCTCTCCCACCAGGCACAAAACACCAGGGCGTGGCTCCGTTTCATCTTCGCTCTTTCATCTCCTAAAATTGTCCCACAATGCCCAAGCAGGTTGGCATGTTTTCAGCACTGAAAACCAGATGTTGCCAACTTTCCAGTGGTTGTGCTTGGTGCTTTATGCTGTTACTTTAGCAGAGTATGCACGTCATGCCTCTTGCAAAAACAGGTAGGATTTATTCCCTGAACAAGGGGCAGCTCTGTTCTCAGCCACCTTCGTCTCCGTGGCAATGTCTAGGTCAGAATTGTTGCTGTCAGCTTCCCATGAGCCTGGGTTCAGCAGCACCCTCCACTGCAAGACTCAGTCCTCTCCCAGCCACTTGCTTACCTGGCTACTGTGCAGCTGCTTGGTTTGTGCCTGCAAAAGTGCTTGCCTGAATATTTTTGCCAGCAAAATGAGTTATTTTTTTCCATCTGTATTTTTAGACATTAAACCCAGAGTTTAGTCATCAGCTCTGTGCTTCCTATCTGTGTGCAAGTACTGCAGAGGAGACAAATATAGATATAGATACATAAATATCATATGTAGAGATGTATATATATATAAAATATACACACAAGTGTATATATATGTACATGCACATAACACATACATATGTATGTATAGCTATAATATACACACACATTCATGCTATGCAAAAGACCTGTCCTAGAAAAGGAAATCTGGTACCTGGGGATATGGGCTTTCCCCAGACAAAATGAAGCTCAGAGGAGGAAGGAGGCCCTTGCCCTTGTGTGCACTGCAGGGGTGTGATCCTCCAGCACCAGACTGTCCCTGGGGCATCAGCAGGGAGGAGGGCAGGCTCACACAGTGGCCAAAAGGCTTCTGGCAGAGTCTCTGAGATGTCCAAAGAAATGGTGCCAAGCCACAAGGGCCAAGGCTTGCCAATGGCTGCAGGAGCTGCTGCGTAAGTTGCCTCAAGTTTTAACGAGGGAGGCTCGTGGTCTTACACCCATCTTCATGACAAGTGCCCAGCTTCAAACCAGGAAAAATAAGTAAAATTCTTCCAGAAGTCTTATTAGCATTTTCTTTCATAGTTACTGGAAAAATAAAGTGGTGCATTAGTCATCTCAGAAATACAGCAGAGCAGTATGAGGGCAAGGGGTGGGTTTTTAGTGACGGTAGTTTTTGTGGACCAATTACTGTAACTGAAATATGGACTCCTTAAAGAATTGTAAGCACAAATCCAAGCAGGGAGACAGCTTGCTACATCACTTCAGGCTGCCTTTTTCCCTCATTTCCAAAGCCCAGATAAAAGTGTCAGCTACCTCTGCAGGAGCAACCAGAGGTGTTCTGCTGTGAGCTGGGCGCTGAGCAGACAGGGCTGTGGAGTGGGGCACACAAAGAATTCCCTTGTAGGGCAGGGCAAACGTGGTTTGAACATCACCAGCTGAGAGCACCTCAGTGCCTGTCTGCCTGCAGAGGGAGAGAAGTGTCTTTAGTGCAAAGGCAGGCTCAGGCTGACTCAGGTGCTGGGAATCACTTCTCCACTGCAAAGGCTCCGGGCTGGGCACCCTGCACAAGGTGAGCCTCCCTCTGTGTCTCTGTGGGTGTGGAGAAGTTTGCACATGTAGATGTGCATAAACACACATATACACATATGTAGACGTATGTATGTTTGTCTGTATACTCCTACATGTGTGTATACACATACTCTACACACATATATTCATACACAGACATGTTGTATATGTAAATGTATGGACATGGATGTACACAGAGACATTATACATGAATATGTACATATATAACATTATATATACATACATCTGTACTTCTGTTACATTTAATACACTGCTCTATTGTATATATACACACATGTTCAATGTTATATATTACATATATAAAATATAACTTTTGTTGTTGAGATCAAAATGTCCCTAAGGGGGCTCAAATGCTGGGACTGGTTTGTAGCCCTCTCTGCAGGGTTTTTATTCTGTCCTTCAGCTCCACCATGTTTGCAGAAGGGCTGCAGTACCTCACTGTGAGCCACAGTGGGTGGGAGCTGGCAGAGCCCTTGGTTCAAGCACTAAACATTTAGACTAAGGTACAGCTGTTTGTTTGGGTTTGTTTTGGTTTGACTGTTTAATTTTTATCTGTAGATGACATAAGGGGCCATAAGCACTTGTACTACACAGAAGTATTGATTTCCAAAGGGAAGTGGCTGATGAATCATGGCAGGTCCAGCTCTGAAAGATGCCCAAGTGCTGCTTGACCCAGCAATCTCCTTGGGCCTGCAGGGAGTGACTCCCCAGCAGTCGTGAGGGCAGTAAAGACAAAGATGAATGGCTCATTTCCCTGTAATGCACCACAAAAACAGGCTTTTATGAAAAATAGAGCACAGACAAGATGGAAAGGGCGACAGTCGTTTTCAAAGGTCACACATACCATTTCTTTATGGCAAGTTTGCCTCTGTGGCTGACAAAAGCAGGGCAGATCAAGTGTCTTCCATCAGACCTGGATTAAAAATGAAGTCATGTTGCTTGGAGAACTGACAGTCCCACCAAAAATAATAGAGGCTGTTGACAGTTCTGGCGTCACAATAAAAAGCCTCTTCCCACGTTGTCAAAAGAGCTTCTCTGGTATGGGCATAAATAAGGCATTATTTGAATGGAAATGTTAACAGCAAGGAGCTATAAATCATATTGGTCTATTGCAGTAACAGACTGTAGCTGAAAAACATGTTCTTGTTTCTCATAGATATGGAAATACGTGTGTGTGTGTGTGTGTGTGTGTAAACAGGACATGCACATCTATTCATATCTCTATATATTTATGTATGACTCTATGCATAGATGTACACATAATGGTAGCTAAAATCACTTAGCAAACAGTCCTTCCCCTAAGAGCAAATGTTTGGTGTGATGCACTGAGGGCTGTTGTGTCAGGTTTGACTGAGTACCTTTCCCATACATAAAGGTTGTAACGTAGCAACCATTTTTTTCTGCTCAGAAAGCACCGTTTCCAAGCTAATTATTACTGCCCTTAGTGGCCACTGTCACGGCTCCTGATGCACTGCTGGGCTGGGCAAGAGGCTCAGCAGCTTCAAGCAGCCACAATCTGGATGAGGGTGGTTGTGGAGAAGAGGCACAGCAAGTGAGGGCTCACCCTGTGGGTGCACACTCACGGAGAGGGAGATGTTTGTCTTGGGAGCCTCAAGTGCTGCCATGGCCTGGCTGTGAACAGGAGCTGCCCTGGCTGCTCAGAGGGACTGTGGCCACTGCCTGGGAAGAGCCCACAGCCCAGGCCATGCTGCCAGCCCTGTGCTGGAGGCAGTCAGGCCTTCCACTATGTCATGTGTATATAAAGATATCTACATCCATATATATTATATGCATACAAATATATGTATGCTATATAAACATATGCACACACAGACATCCCTGCATGGACATCGGGGTGAAGGAGAATTCTGTCTCTCAACATTCAGCTCTGCCTAAAGGACCAAAGCAGCTGACCCTGAGGGACAGTGTCTGCAGTGCCCAGCTGGATGATCAGCACTGCCATGGCACTGCTGCTGGAACGAGGGCTGTCCCCAGCCCCAGGACCCACACGGGGGAACACCACAGGAATGTCCTGCAATTGCTGCTGTGATCGACCCCTGGCAGGGAGAAGGGAGGGGACTACACAGGAGAAATTCCAACCCAAGTAAACCTCTCCCAGCAAACACTGTCCCTGGAGGGGCACTGCCTGGTGGGCTGGGGACAGGACAGGGATTGGTCTGGGGTGCAGAGGCCAGTGCAGTGCTGGCACCAAACTGTCCCCAGAGCTGGGCTCACAGCTGATGGAGGTGTTGGGTGCAATGCCAACTTGGGGTTATATAAACGTAAAAGCATTTTATATAAGCCTATTTTATCTGCAAATCATTTATATTTAGAACACCTATTTCTACTGGAAACACTAAAACCATATTACATAAGAGCTTGTTTAAATCCTTTGGCTTAAGGCTTGGGCAGGGGGAGGGGTTGGTTCGGGCATGGTGCATTCAGGCTGCAGTTTATAATCACAGCCTCAACTGGCAGCCAAAACCCAGTCTTAAAATCCTTTTTGCTTTCATTCCATGCTGCCCTGACAATAGCAGAATACTTCCCTGAAGGGTAATTTTCCTCTTTCTCAGTGCTGCCTTCGTGTTTGGAAACTTTGATTTAAAATGCTCTGGATGTGCTGCCAGCACAGGAGAGACAGCAGTGCCCGGTCAGTGTCCTCGTGCCCGGGCTGTGACAGTGGGTGGAACCCTGCTGACACCACCTGAGAGGCTGCCAAGCCATCTCAGAAATTAAAATATGCATTAACTGGAAGTGACCATTTAGCACTATAAAATTACTTATGTTGTCATTCATGCAGCAGTGTTTCCTAATGAATGGATTACTCGCCGAGCCCTCCCACAAGGGGGAGGCAGGAATGGTGGTGACGATGGCCATCAGATCCATGTCTAATGCACTGAAGGCAGCTGGATCCTTTGGATGCTCACACTGCCCTGCTGTGGCCCTGAAAATATCTGTTCCCACCATATGCCAGAGCAAGCTGCTCCCTACAAGGCTGGGGTAGGCTGCACCACCCCACAGCACTGGGCTGCTGGGCCATGGTGCACATGGGGGCCGTGTTACAGCCTCCCCACGGCAGCACAGCACAGCTCGGGGACAGCAGCCCCTCTTTGTGCAGGCAGAGGTGCTGTGGTGGCCACCACAGTGCTGCTGTGGCCAACAAGTCCTTACACAGCACTTGGATGCTGCTCCCACCTTGCTTTCCCAGTGTGAGGGACTCCAAAGATGGAGAGGTGGAAGATCCCACCCCACAGTGATGATGAGCTCTCTGTTGGCCCAAGCCATCAATGCTGTTGTGGTGAACAGCACAGCTTCAGCAACAGCAGGTACAAATGGCCTCCTTTACAGTCAGTCTAGAGCAAACCTCCTTTTTCTCCTCTTTAAAACGTAAGGTCAGGAATCACTCCTCCTCACTTGCTTTGTAAGGCAGCACGGCCAGGGCACCATCTCCAGGTGGGATGTACCCTGTCCAGGTGGGATGTGCTACCTCTGCAAACACACTGCTCTCCCAAACCAACAGGGCTGGGCTCTCCCACTGCTTTCTCATCTGGACGCTACCTTTAATCCCCCTCAGTGCTCCAGTTCTCCCTGTGAGTGCTCCACATTCAGCTGACATGGTTCATTAGTTTCTATAAATGCCCAGGACACTGCAGAGATTTCAGGGACAAAGTAAGAGCTAAAGCTGTAAATGACTTTCCTCCTTACCTTAATCTTCCAACTCCCTTAAGGTGACTCAAACTCCAGCATCGGGGGGAGCCTGGTTTGTCCTACCCCAGTCAGCAGGTGAGGCTTAACTGCTCCATCTTTCACTTTCCCTGCTCTGTAATGAGGAAGACAACACACAGGAGGAAGGCAATTAACATCTGTGCATGCTGCAAAGCCTCTTGAGGCTTGCTTTCCCTCTGCAGGAAGTGAAGCTATCTTAAACTGTTTGAAAGCCACACCATTCCCAAGTTTCTGTGAGCTCAGCTGTGTGGGTGTTGGGGCTGGGGTGCTATGTGGCAGGGAGACAGGAATGGAGTGCCCTGGTGCCCAGAGGTAACATTCCCTGCTGGAATGTCACCTGCTACACAAGGACTAGCACCTCCAACTCGTTTTTTACAGCAGCTTCATGAGGATTTTAAGAAGAAGGGGGAAGGACCAAGTCGGTCTGTTCCTGACCTGCTGCTGCTGGCCTCACTGGCAGAGAGCAGAGTGCCTGTGCTGAGGGATGGAGCTTCCCTGAGCTCCCCTGGCTGCTCAGCCCCACCATCCCAGGGCTGGTGCAGCCTGCCCTGCCTGCTCACCCAGCTCCCCACACATCCACACTCAAATCGCTAAAGCAAATTCTTCTCATACTTCACTTCAGCCAGATGCTGTAAATTGGATTGAAGTGGTGCCTGGAGAGATTTCTCGTGTCAAATATGTAAAACTAACATGAGTTTGAACTGTCTCTGGGCTGCCACAGGGGTGTTGCTCCCCACACTCCCCCCCGGCATGCAGGGAGCTCCCCACATCTGGCTCCTTGAGTTTGAAGCCCGCTCTCCTGTGACTCTGCCCACAGACACCAAAATTGATGTCAAAACCTGCAACAGTGAAGAAATTAATATTGAAAACACATCTCTTTATTTAGTCTTGGACAAAAATTGTTCAGGGGCTGATTGTTAAAGGAGCTGGCCATCCCACTACTCCAGAAAATGGCCTGAGTTCCAGGGGCAGTCAGGCCACTGACTCCAGTCAATTATTTCACTTTACACACTCTGTCTCTTCCTATTATTTATCACTTATTGTAAAAGTCATGAGATGTAGTGAACATCTATGGATGAGCACAAGACTTTGACTATTTCAAGGGCCTGGAGAACAAACCTGTCTCATCCTCTGAGAGTGGAGGAAGAGAAACTGAGGTTATAGGAAACACTGGTTATACTGGCATCCTCAGGACCCAAATCATCTGGAATGCTGATGAGAAAAGCGAGTTGCAGATACACCAGGGAAAGCCAATTCCCCTGCTGCAGGAGCAGTGTGGTGCTGGGCAGAGCCTGCCCTTTACTGAGCTCTCCTTCCAAGCCCTACAGCCATGCCTGACCAGCTGGGATGCCTAACTGGGGGAAGACCTGATGTCTGGGAAGAACTGCTCTGTGTTAACTGGCTGATTAAAACTGGGGACATGGTCATCATCCAAGGGCTGCATCCATCTGGCTCTGCACTGCATTGACAAACACTGGAAACTTGCAATGCACATCTCAGATTCAGTTTAGCCATGGAAAGTAAATTAGTGGACAGCAGCTTGGACTCATGGAAAACAGCAATTTTTATTCTGCCTAAAGAACAACCCAGTTTGATTTGACCTCAGAGATTCTAGTATGCATTTTCTAATGGATCAATGACCTCATCAGTTAGGGGGCACTGAGTTCACACTTGCTTCTGAGCACAGTCCACACCTGCTGGAGCCTGGGACCACAATGCAGAGCCCTCTCATGAGCCCACCAGGCTCTCCAGGCTGGGACCAGTGTCTGGCACTGCAGCTGCTCTGCTCCCAGAGGAGCAGAAACACCTCAGTGCTGGCTGTGCAAGGCACCTGAGAAGCTGCTTGGGCCCTGGCCAGCAGCTCCTCTCCAGCCCCAGCAACAGCCTGAGACAGGTCACAGACTGGCCCTGGGGATGGGAACCAGCTCCCTCAGCCACCCCAGGGCCTGCCCCTGCCGTAAATCCACAGCACTGACTGCTGCTGTCAGCCCCTGGAAGGAAGAGGCAGTTTAGTGAGAGACAAACACGGTTTGGTTTTTATTTTGTCGTAGCTGGAAGGACGCCATGGATGGCGGCTCGGAGAGCAGGCTGTGATCAGCTGGGGGATATCCAGCTCCCTGCTGGCAGCTGGGCTCTGGAACAGCTCCATCCCGCTGCCTGGCAGGTCCTAGCTGTTAAATAAATGTGATGCCAGGATGATGTGTTGTAGGGAACGGTTTATGACCTTCATCCAGCAAAAAAGAATTCAGGCAGGTGTTGAGAGAAGATGAGTGAACACATTGGTGTAAATAGCCATAATCAGTCATATTTTGGGGAACTCAAGATACCAGTCTGCTGCCAGCAGAGCTGTGCTGTCTCTGCCTCAAGGCTTTGGTGTGTGTCTCACATGTGAGAGCTGGGTGTTTCGCCCCAAACAGCCTCCCTGCTCCCAGCAGCCTCCTGCAGCCAGCCAGCCCTGCAGCCCTACTCTGTGACCAGCTTCCCAACTTCCTGTTTTCACTGGGATTATTTTAATCTTCCTGTTTCCCATCATATTTTTCCTCCCGCCCATGCCAAGGCAGACTGCGATTCCTGGCAGGCAGGATGGAAACCTGCTCCCTGGGCTGCACCAGTGCTCTGGAGGATGAGCTGGACTCTGCCCTGGTCACACCTGGCTCCTCTCCACTGCTGGTGCTGGCACCCACTGCTGAGCCAGCACGGCCACCCAGCTTACAGCTCATCATTTTGAGTCCACTGGGCCAGTGAATCGCTCAGACAGCTCTGTGCTCTCATATTTTTCTCAGTGTTGGCTGAAGAACCAAGTGCCTGCTCCACTGCTGACACCATCATGGTTTTGTCAGGAGAAATGCTGTAAGGTAGTGATCAGCTGAGCCATACAGGTGTGGGCAGCCAGCCTCTTCCACATTCCAGCTGCAAACAGAGAGCCTCTCCATGGCTGCCCAGCTTGCCAGAGCTCCCCTTAGGCTTCCAGGGTTTGCTTTTCTCCTGGATTTGCTCTGCATGATGGATCTCCTTGCCCTGTGCAGGTCCCTCAGCCAGTCACAGGATTTTTACCTTGCCTTGCTGGAAGTGGATGCTGTACTCTGGGTGATGCAGTTACAAGGCAGACAGAAATACAGATACAAATGCCAGCAATCCCAAAGGACTTCCCAAAATTCCTGTCCACTCTACACTCCAACAGACTGGCACCTTGCTGGTGTGATGTAAAATTGAGACTCAAACACCTGAGTCACTGAGGGTCTCTCTGTATAAAAGCACGTAAAAAGAAAATAAAGAATCATGGAAAACCAGTGAAATATCATGTGTAAGGGTCCAAAAGATAATTTAGTAACTAGAAATAATTTAATCTTTCAATTTGTGTCAACATCAAATCTGCTAAGACTCTAACAATAGCAGAAAATATCTGAGACAAATATGATACAAAACAAAACCCAAACCCATCTAGTTTCTTAATCATAGGCTTTAAGAATGCTTCTGCTGGTTACCCAGCTATTTCAAGAGCTGTACTGACTAAATCTATAGCCAAATAAACACAGAAGTCACAACAAATGTGTCATTCACTTTAAATCCTTCTAAATGATAAAATTCAAGACAGACATTAAATGGAAACATTGTTTCTCTACAGCCTCTAGCACTGAAGATTTAGACTCTAATCCAGTCTGAATGGCATCACCAAGAACGAGAATGAGAAAATGTCCTTCCACTTCCTGAGTCTGATTTTGGAGCATCCACTGCTGAAGCCTGAGCTGCAAACTAAAAGATCAACAATCTTGTAAAGCAGAAATTCTACCCTGGCTATACTTGCTTTTTGTGAAGATGCTGTGGAGAAGATGACAGAAAAATGATGAGGTTTATACTTGTGCACCAGCCACGGTGGGGTTAGTGTAGCAATGAAACTTCCACACTACCCAGCACCAGAGCCCTGGGATATGGCATGAGGAAGATGGCAAAATTCAGATATAAAGGAAAGCCTGTATTAGGCCTCACATCTATTCTGAGAGTGGTCAGTGATCTTCAGCCAAGCAGGCAAGGGATCACCCCCTTGCCTTGGCCTATATTCAACCATGAATGATTACTATGATTATATTAGAAGAATATAATAAGCCTAAACCAAAAGTTACAAGAAATATGGAAAAAGTGTAATCTAAGACACAAGTAATGCAGAACAATACCAAATTAGGACAAAATGAATCAGCCTTCTACCAGTGTTAAAAGGGAAGAAGACCCATCAAACCATCAGCTGCCAGTTCAGCAATGACTCTGTGCTCTGGAAACACAGATTGGATGTAAGCACAGATTAACCCAAGTCCCCAGGGACAGATGGAAAAGCTCTTCCAGACTCCCTTTCCCTACAGCCATGCTCTTTCTCAGTGTGAGCTGTGGGAATTATCTCCCAGCACCTTTGTGCTGGGAACAAGGGAGCCAAAGCTGGGACGTGAAGGGCAATGGAATTGCTGGCTCTGATGCTGGGCAAGTCACAAGTTCCCTGTCCCAGCCCCAGCTGCCAAACACACATTTTGGGATTTCATACCACACGTAGCAATCCAGGCTGGGTGACATAAAGGTTAAAAGTAATTTTGGCTGCAGTAGCCCAGCACGGAGATTACAAAAGGTATTTTATTATCAGAGCTCTCTATAGAAGGGCTGCTCAGCAGTCAGGATGAAGCAGACAGATTCCTGAGGAAAGCAAATGACACGTGTGGCTGCTGCCAGCTCCTGCCCCAGCTATTTGCAGAGTGTGGCCATACCTGGCCATCACCACGTCCCCAGGGGCTGCTGGGCACAGCTCCCTCTGCACATGGCCTGCTGCACACGATCCCTGCAGCAACCATGCCCCTTCCCAGCCAGGAGCAGCCACTGAACTTTTCAACACTCACTGTTTTAAGGAGTTCTCCAACAGCACTCAGCATAAGCAGATAACCATTTTAAATATAGACACTGGAATGGAAGCCTGAGTGCTGGGTGCAGCAGGGATCTGGATTATTTGCTTGTTACTAAATACCCCCTGGCATTACTGCCCAGGTTGTTCAGCTCAAGTCTGACGCAAACGGTGGCAGAACAGCAAACAAGAATTTACAGGATTTTGTAAGAACTGAAATAATTCAAGGAGTAAGGAACAAATTGGTTCAGGGCTGCTGTTGCTCAGGGCTGCATCTTTGGAAGAATGAAGACAGGTTACTGTTTAATTACCTATAAAACCCAGCTGAAGGCTTGACAAGCACTTCCAGATCTCAGCAGCAGGAAAGCAACATGAGTATAAATAAAGAAGACTTGTGAGAGCAGATTCAGCTCAAGGATGGTTTTCTTCTCGATATCCAGCACTAATTGCACCACAATGTGCCACTGAATTCCCTGGGACCCTGCCTACAGTTAGTTCTCTGGGGCTGGCACTATACACAGGTGTAGAGTAGGGGATGAAAGTCCACTTGTGGAAAATGACATCCCTGACTATCACAGAGGTTAGAAGGGGACAGAAAAAAATAGCAACGTTAGTTCCATATGGCAAAAAGCCTCTCTGGTGAACACCTGTAAAAAAGGCATTATAAACCTGGTTCATAAACCAGTGCCTCCAGGCAATCAGCTGGACCAAAGTGGGAACTTGGCAAACCTTTAACAGGATGCAGCAGGCTTGGCTCTGAGAGCTTCTGCAGCACAGAAAAGGCAATAGCAAGGTGACAGAAAAACGAAGTACACCAAGGCACAGATGTAGCTGTAGGCAGTGAACCCTTTGCTGCAGGTACAGGTGCTCTGCTGAGCAGGGCAGGGAGGGGCAGCAGCAGCAGGGCCCGCCCCAGTGCTGCTTCACAAAACCCCACATCCAGCCTAGAGCCCCAGCAGAGCAGCTCTGCTCACAGCAAGGGCCAGCTAAGCTATGCTGCTCACACTGTCGTCACACCACTACCAGCAGTGTGGGCAAAGGCTTATAAAAATAGCTAAGATTATATATAGCAACTCTGATTTAATTAAAATTAAACACAACCCTGAGGAAGGTAACTGACCATGGCTGACAACTCTTGATCAGAACAAACTGTTCAGCAATTATTAGATCTCATGTGATGACAGGACGTGTAAAAGGCTCTGTCCTGGTCTGTTGTAAACATCACCTCTTCTAGCTGAAGCTCTTGTTAAATATACTTTAAATTGCTGCCTTTTAACCAAAGGCCACTTGGAGAAGAAAGGGTACTTTCAAAAGATGGTTAATATTCTCATTTCTTATTTGCTTTTTTGTTAAATAAGGGTGTTCCATTGTACTTGGCAAGCACCTTGGTGTGAAACAGTGTTCCCTTTATCTGGTTCACAATTTAAGCCTCTTCCATATTTTGTTTTTAAAGACAATGCTGTTGCTAGGTCACAGCCAAAGGGCTACACATGTAACAGAGCTATTTTTTCCTGCAGGGATAGGCACAGCTGATGAGTACAGGGCAGGAGCCATGTCCCACCCCATGGGAACAACCTGTGACACCCTGCACTTTCTGCAGGCTGTTCTTCCAACACTCCTGCAGTTTGCCAAGGGAGAACCCAGCACCACACCCAGAGCACCTGCACTTCCTAGCAGTGATTCCACTTTGCATGGTCCTTACAAAACACTTTTGTATCCACACAGGGAATTCCTTCTGTTTAATAATCCCGACTGCCCAGCTGCACCCTACAGTGCCCCATGGATGGAGCCTGTTGTGAGAGCAGGGTGTGCACCAAAGCAGGCAGCACAGCCTGTACAGTGCTGCCTCCTCAGCACAGGTAGAAGACAAAGGTAATGAAGCACCATGCTGGGTTTAGGCTCAACACTCGACTCCCCCTGTCCTTTTAGTGCAAAATGGTCCCTTTGTACCTTACAGGCTTCCTAAGTACTGTTAAGTTTCACATGTGTTTTTAAAAAAAAAAAAAAAAAACACAAAAAAAAGCAAAAAAGATACTTCATTTGTACAAGCTGTGTTTTTTAAGAGGAATTTTGTTTCCTGTTCTTCCAAGCTTCCCACCCATTGCTTTCATCCAATCTCAACAAAAACCCCCACAGCCCTTGAGAGCAGTCCCTTGCCCAAGAGAGGGCAGCTGGTCCCCCCCCTCCCTACAGCCCACACCCCAGTGCTGCAGCTGCAGAAATGTGCAGGGACAGTGCCCAGGACACCCCAGCCGTGCCTCCACTGCAGGGACAGAGCCTGTGCTAGGCCAGGTGCAGCTGTGCCACCTGCCAGAGGAGCAGGGATGGAAGGGCCTGGAGGAACTGAAACCCTGTCATAGGAAAAGCTGTAGGAGCTTGCCAGGAGCTGTAGCTTTATTGGACAATTAATTAGCTCCCTCTGGAATGGCAGTGAGGGGAGGAACTGGAAGAGAAATACATACTGTTCTAGGGCTTGCTGCAACAGAGGCCTGACCTGCACATTTTGAAACATCCCACAGGAGTTACCTTGGGCTCCCAGAATCTCCTCATGGACGTGCTCCAGCCAGGCTCTTGCCTGAGGAACCTGCACGCTCACCTGCACTCCAGGCTGCCAGCAACGTGAAGTGCTCACAGCAGCTTTTCCCTTAACACTCATCTGCCTAAAACACTGACAGAACAGGAACTCCAGTCACACTCTGAAAGTCTGTTTTGAACAGAAATGGTTATGGACACTGCTGCATAACCTCTTTGTGCTTTCACAGCCACACCACTCCATGGGATTACAGGTGCAGGCAGCAGGACAGAAGGGAACTCCTGGGAATCTCCTTCCAGGATGCTGCATGCCCAGGGAGTTTCTCCTGCTTCCATGAGCACCCTGTGTTAGGCAGTGACCCTCACACCTCCCCCAGCTGCAGCACAGCAGCTGCTCTTCATCTGCCAGGGTGTGTACAAAGCATCACAAACAGCCATTTTTGCTGGCCATGTTTTTATTTGTTTTTAGTTTTGAACAGGGGAGCCAATGATACATCCAGTATTTCAAAAAACCAGAAGGTAAAACAAATTTTCAAAAGACCGAGATGCTACATGCTATATTTAACCTAATTTTATTCATGCTTGCTTTTGAGGGGGGCTGGGAGTGGGACAGGAATCATTCAGTAAAAACATACAGTAAAAACAAAATGTCTCACCATATAGAACTTTAACCTACAGTAATGTTGTACCTTAATTATTTCCATGCACACAACTAACATTACAAAATTTTAAAAAAATGAACACAATTAAGACTTCTAGGAGCATTTGATAATAAAGCAATTCCTAATTTCTTTGTAGAGATCAAGCACCTCCAATTACAAATTCCTATACACAGTGAGTGCTTTACTTGAAATGAAAACTAAAAAATAAAAATAAAAATGTATTGGATAGCCTCAGAATAAGCCGATGTTAATATATATCCAGCTATGTAGGCAATAAAACTGTAGTGGCTAAACAAAAACTTTTATCTGAAAAGGAACTCAAAAATTGACTTTCTATAATTACAGAAATATACTTATTTGCTAAAATAAATAAAAGTGCTGCATATTAACACTTCACTATAAAGAATGCATACCAGAACATTTATAAATATTGAATGATTTTCAATAGGAATAGCTACTACAATAATGCTGGCTAAACAGAAGTGCATAATGAGAAGCACTATGGGTGGTTAATGTTTTTGCCACATACTGCTGTTACCTTGAGGTAGATAACACATGCGTACCAAATTCTGCATTCATTTCAGTTGCTGCTGGTATCATGTGTCTAAGAAATGTGTAGAGTATGAAAAACTCTAAAATACGCATGAATGAAAAAAATGTTTTGGGAAAAATAGATATTCTCATGCAATTATGTACAGTCTCACTGTGTAAATTTCAAGGCAAGGTTCTTTTTCTGCAAAACATGGACACTGTTTTACTGAGAGAATGTTTTTTTTACTTGGTTTAGTGCATTTTTTTTTTTTGTTACCTCCTGCATTTTGCATTATTTTGCTCTATTCTTTAATTTTGTGTGCAAACGACATGCCAGTTTAAAAACAAAACTAACTCATGTATAGAAAGTAATTCTGGATTGTAAAAACAATGGTAAACAGAAAACTAATGAAATCCATACCAAAATTACACCATCTGATTCAAGTAAAAAAATTACTTACACTAGTAATAAAAAAAGACAAACACATCTCATGAATATAAAAGAAATGTCTGCTGAGTGTTTTAGTTTAGATGTTTCAGAATGCTGCTGTAGGTTTTGTGGGGAATCTGGGGAGATGATTTCATAGCAGAAGGCGTTAGCGTGGCCTGGATGGACTTGAGAGGCGAACCAACAGGGCTGTGAAACTGAGGAATACCTATAGCCTCAAGCTGCTTGTTGAAGAGGAGTTCCCCACTGTTACTGAGAAAGCTCTCTTCTCTTTCCTTCTCCCCAAGCTTCCCCTCTTCTACTGGCTCAGGTTCTAGCATTTCAGCATCTTCTTTCTTACTAAAAAATTTGTCCAAATAACTGGTGTAAGTATTTTCTTTTTCAACTTGTTCATCTTTCCTTACTTCGCAACAGAACTGGTCTATGAGGAAGCACCCCTCCCCACCACTGACAAACTGACTGTCCCAAGAGGTTTGGTACAGAGCTTCTAACTGTGCCAAATTGGCCATTCCCTTCTCCTGCTTCTCTCTGCTCACCGACTTCGATATTATTCCTTTCAACTCTATCTGAGACACTGAACTGTTCAAGTCATTTAATTTATCAACATCAGTAGACTCATGTTGTAAACTAAGCTGGATGGTTTCTGCTATAAAAGAATCAAAGTCAAACCCTTGATTCTTCTCCCTTTCTTTCTCAACAAGTTGCTGTGATGCTTCCTCAAGTGCTATCTGAGCTTTCACCAACCCATTCTTTTCACATTTAGACTTGCCTTTCTTGTCAGACTTTTCTTTGCTTTGTTCCTTCCAGTTTGAAAGATCTATAATAAGCTTGGGCTCATAGTAATGGTTAACTTCACTGTCTCGCCAAACTAAATTATCTAGGTATGAAGATGACCTCATTTTGTAATTACAAGTGTGACTACATTCCAGATCACAATACTTGTTTTCGTGGTGATCTGAGTACTGCCAGCAAGGCTCAGTAGAGAAGTGGGTGTCAAAGGCAGGATCCTCCAGGTACTTTTCACGATCTCCATCCAAATATTTGCGAGGATCTACTTGCACTTCTTCTTCATCAGTAACATCAGAGAGAGCCCTTGGATCACGCTGAACTTCATCAGCTTCATAATTATTATGAATAGGCCAGTCATGGTCTGAAAATTGACTTTCATGGTATCTGTAAAACAATTTCCTAAGTGTTAGCAGCTAAAAACAGTCTTCTAGCTCCCAAGACAGAGACAGACAAGTTTAGAAATTCCCTTACAAAATAATGACAATTCAACACAAAGTTTTTCCTTAATCCAACTGGGTACCTCTTGCAGGTTTTTAATTTAATCTAGCATGAAGAAACAGAATTATGTACAATAGCTCACTCCATTTACAGAACTCTTCCTAAAGTGTGTTGAATTGACTTCAGATAACTACTGTGAAATCTCTTTACTATAATATGCACTAAGCATTAGACAAGACAATCATAATTAAACAAGATTTAAGACTATCTCCTTAAACAAGATTTATTTTTAGAGAAGTATTTTGGGGAAGAAAAAAAATAATAGATAGATTCTAGAGTCCTGAGTGCAACTCAAGTCACATCTAATGGATTATAAATCCAATGATAATGCTATAAGGGAAAACTTTATTCTCACGTCAACTCAAGAAGAAGAAACAAACAGAAAGGGAAATAATGCCCATGAATCAATGTCACTTCAAGCACAAAACCATCCAGTTATGCTACCACAGTAAGTGATAAATTTACCTTTCCCAATTATAAATATGGCTGTGACTTTCATCCATTAGCAGAATATCATCAACCTCATCTTCAATGTGAAAAGGATGACTTGAAATAGGCTCATCCGTTGGAAAGGAATAAATGCTCATATAAGGATGGGACAAAGCTTCTTCTGCTGTCAATCGATCCATGGGACTAAATGTCAGAATTTGCTCCAGGAAGTCCAGTGCTGTAGAATATAAGCTACCATTAAATAGGAAATTTCTGACACTTAGAACATTAAGGTGCAGTGCTTTGCTCTAGAGCCCTCTAGTTGTTTCAAAGTAGCTGCCTGTGAAGTATCAGCTACTGACTGTACAGTGCCAAATATGCATCCTGTAGCCATCAGAAAAAGAGAGAAATCAAATTTGAGATCAACCATAATTTAACTTAAAGCATAAAAAACCAGCACAAGACAGAAAACTTCAAGCTGAATCAGTATCCAGCAATGGCTACCAGGAAACACTGTTTTTACTTTGGGTGGGGGACTCTCAAGAACATTTGAAAGACAGTCCTTCTGTACTAACTCCATTCCAATGTTCCCTTGTATTTAAAAGGCCAGTGTCTCAAAACAGAGCAATTCCAGTACATGTAGGTCCAGCATAGACTCAAAATTCTGATCTAAATCTAATCTAACTAAAGATAACCAAGCAGCCATCATAGAATTAGATTTTTTTTTTTATTACAGCAGAAGACAATCCTTCTTCAGAGAACACAGATTCTTCTAATTGAAACTTGCTTTTAACAATCACACACCTGTACCTCAAAGCTGCTATTTGATGATTTTGAAACATCAAAACATTGAATCAAGTTTTTTTGGTTTTTTTTTCATTACTTACCTTCAGGACTGATGCCTGGAAGCAACTGAGTTAAAGGTTTGTGTGGCTCAGTCATATCGTTTCTAATGTAAACTGGAATTACATTGAGAAGCTCCTGACGGTCCTCCTCATGTACAACAGGAATTGATTCTAGAATCAACTGCATCTGTTCAAGTTCATGTGCACCTGAGCACCAAAAGAAAAGACAAGCTGCCATTTCGACTTTAAACATTTCTGATCCCTGCATATGAAAGGCATGTCAAAATTTTGTGCTCTAAGCAGCTATTTCCAGTAAAAGATTATAATCTCCTGTAATAGAGGAAAGGCTGAAGTTCTGAATTTAAATGATAATAAATCTGAAGAGCTCTTAATAAATGCCGTGGCGTATGAAGAATTACAGAACTGCTACTCACAGATAAAGAGACCTAACCTTAAGATTTCGTAAGGGTGTTTTCACCATGGATGAGGCATTCTACAGCAATATCCTTTTTATTATACTCTATATACTGCAATCCTCCCCTTTCTACCTAATAAATGCAGTATTTGACCTCACTTTGAATTTTAAGTTCCTTATTAATAAGAACAGTAGTAGTTTAGCTCAGAAAGACATTTTGCAGGCCACAACCATTTGTATTGTTATTCTACTCTGAAATCCTGCATTAACTGTCAAGTGCAAGACAAAAATCACCTGTTGGTTACACAGTGATACTCTTGAAAAAAATACTGTATTATGATTGTAATTATAGTTCTCTTTTAACACCACCTGAAGTTTCCCAGGGTAAGAACAGTAAGGGCCTATACAGCAGGTCAATTTTGAATAATGAACAGCATCTATATTCACTACTGGAGTACCCAGAAATGTAACTTGCCAACTTCAGCTTGTTGTCCAGCTCCAAGAAGGATGTAGCATCCTAGAGATTCAACTAACAGATGAAATTATATAGGATTATTTGCACACCATTGTTTCCCTCCTTCACCAAGCAGCTCTGGGCAATCACAAGCAATACTGATGTATGTGACAATAAATATAAAAATAAATGGGGCCAGCAAGGGACTGTATCCTTTTATTGCTATCTCCAAACCTCCACTCTCTCAGTTTATTTCAGTGCCTGCACAGCACAGCAGTCTGCACTGGACATCCTACCACACACCTGCCAGGTGACTTCAAAAGCTGAGGCAAAGTCACTGCAGAAAATCTGACAGAGTTCCCCAAACCAATCAGTACTGCCTCCTGATAACTTCTTTACTGGACTGAGAGAGCTGTTTTGTTCTAATTCAGACTACAACAAATTACTTAATATGATCTATCAGATGTTGTATTGCTTGTAATTTGCTGGAAAACAGATTTTACTGTGTAATTAGTACCATCCTAAAAATTAATCAGCTTTCTGTCCCCTATCAATGAAATAACCATTGCAAAATATTGATTTAGAACAAAGAAGTAGAGAAGTTGTTTGGAAAAGCTACTGAATTCCTCTGCCTCAACTTCTCTACCCTCACTTGTTCCAGCTATTCTGCAGTATTAATCTGCATTCTTCCTTTCCATTCTCATCAGCTTTCTGAACAGCAGGATTCCTAAGGGATGGTTCAGAAGTACACAGGAAATTGCAATTAACCAAATCAATCCCTCCAAACAACTCTATTCAGAGCCCCAGGGCAGAATAACTATCATATCTCCAACCATCTTCCTTTTCCAAATGCATGACATCAAAAAATCCACTTTTCTTTAGATTTGGGAACTGTGGATTTGGAAACTGTGGCAGTGCTAAACTTTCAGAGGGGCACATCTATACCTAAAATATTTTTCTAAGTATCTACTCAATCCAATTAAGGCATATAAACAAGCCTACAAACTTAGGATTTTAATGACTAAGACCAAGTTTTTTAACAGAATTCTCTCTGCACAGCTATTGGGCCAATAAAAAATTCTGACAAATACCAATGCTACTCAAAGGAAGAAAAGCCAAAATGCTGGCAGTTGTGATCAATCTATGCTGAAGGATGAAATCTGCTGACTTTCTCCCATTAATTGCCAGCAGAAGTTCCTGATGCAATGGGAACCTAATAAATCTTGTATCAGCCAAGCATTTAGATAGTACTCTGAGGACATTACCCCAGTAGTTAGTAACTCAAAGAGTGAAAAGTTCACTGCATGTTATAAGAGAAGCCTCTGCAGGTATTAATTGCTGATTTATACAAATAATGCCTTCAAGTGACAGTTCTCTATTAACTACTTTATGGGAAGAAGCTCTCAATTCCATTTTCCTTTCATGCAAAGCTAAGAATGACTGCAGAGGTGTGCTTGCAGTCCACACATGTCTAGAGGAACATGAACTTTGAAATGCAAGCTTAGGTCTCAGAGGTTTTATCTGTATTACTCCCGTAATTCAGGCCAACAGGAGCAAATCCAAGAGTGAGCCTGAATGAGACAGCTGCTGCTGAGGCCCCAGGCTGCACAAAAATAAGCATTTCAGAGGTATTTCAGCAGTTTACTCACATCTGCTCCCATGGACCGAGTGCATGTCAGCAGGTGGTGATCTCCTACAGTGCAACCAACAGTTGCACTTTATCTAAAATGCTCTAGTTTGTGCTCTGAGCCAGGTCAGCAACACAGTACAGAACAGCCATCAAGAGACTGGCTCCAAAAATTTGCTCCTGATCCTAACCAAAGCTCTAATATAGATGCACCCAATGAGACCAGAGCATTGCTTCCTATCTCACCTGAAACAGTTGAAGGTTTGCTTGCTGTAGTGCAATTTTACACCTTTAAATCTATGCCCCTTGGGGCTTCATAATTTAAAATATAGAGAAGCAGGAAGCGATTAGGTTTACTACATTAAAAAAAAAAAAAAATCTTTATGCATATGATGCTCAGGGTATTCATAATTTTCAAATACTCCCTGGATACACCAATTCACACATGTATCAGAACACTTCTTAGACAACCAATAAATTTAGCTTAACATAATTACAGACAGATTTACTGTGTATGACTTCTACATTAAACTGTGATATTTATCTAAATACACACCAACACAAGTAATGAAATTGAAATGTCTTCTGCTTTATAGATATATCAATTTATAGTGTATAGAAGTGCGTAATAATATAGCATATCCTGATAGTCAATGACTAGTTATGCTAGCCACGAGAACCAATCCTTCCTAAGGAAGATAATTAAGCACTGAATATGAATATGCACACTGATTTTATTCTACCCACCTGCAAAGAGGGTTTTCCCAGTCAGCATTTCAGCAAAGATGCAACCTGCAGCCCACATGTCAATGGCTTTAGTGTAGTTGTTAGGAGAAAGCAAAAGCCGGGGCGATCTGTACCATTTAGTAACCAATCCTTCAGAAAGATGGCCCTAATGAAATTAATTAAAAAAATTGATTAGATTTTTGTGACTTATGTTTTTTTTAAATTTCTTATTTTTTAATGCACTACTAACAAGATTTTTTTAGTCTCAAGGTCCCAGGGATTATATTTTGTGTATTCTACTAAACCTTCTTTCTACCTTTACAAATATCTTTGTGAGTGAACAGCAGCAATATAGAAACATGATACTATCAGTAAAATGAGATACTGCAAAACTTTCTCATTCCCAGATGCCAAATAAATGCAGAGATGATACTGAACTCTCCTGTGAAGCATCTAGACCAGGAGGACAGTATCTCTAAACCAATCCCCCAAAGTAGCCACATTTGCACTATGAATGCACTACTTATAATCTTATCTAAGGCTTCTATAATGTAAATGTAACTAAGTGTTGCTCTTAATCTTGGGTTCTGTGTTCACTGTTAAAACCTTTGCTTTTCTGAACCCATTTAGTAAAAAAAAAATTTAAAAAATTAAAAAAAAAAAAGAAGCTTGCTGTAGTCCTATCTGAGTCAAACCATGCTAAGGAGGCTTTCCTGTGATAAAAGGGAGAAAGATGCTATTTTAAGAAGGCACAGTTGTCAATGTATCACTTAGATATTCCCACTCCCTGCATACCTTGTGGGAATAATGAGGATCCATGATTCGTGCAAGACCAAAGTCACCAATCTTCAGCACCAAGTCTTCAGTATTAATGAAAAGATTAGCTGGTTTGAGATCTCTATGCAGAACATTTGCAGAGTGAATATACTTGAGCCCACGTAGCAGCTGGTACATGAAAAGTCTGGCATGATCTTCCAGTAAAGGGCCTTGCTCTAGCAAATTAGCCAGATCTGTCTCCATGTATTCCTGGACAATGTAAACACAGTTCAATTCTGTCAGGGAGCCCACATCATCTGTTAACTGGCTTCCACTGGGACCAAGAATTTCAAATACTTTGACAATGTTATCGTGGTCAAGTCTTCTAATAATTTTGATCTCACGTAGAGCATGTTTAACACTCTGGGGATCTGTAAGGACAATTTTCTTGACAGCTACTCTTTTGTCACAGTCATTATCGACAGCAGAAAAAACTAAGCCGTTTCCACCACAGCCCAGTGGTTTTAAGTCCATATACCGAGAGCCCAGATCAAAACCATGAATGTTCATGAGACTTTCAAATTTTTCTGCCATTTTAAAATTCTTTACTTTTTTCCTCAAACTACTAAGCTTCTGTAAACACACGGAGACACTTCCACTGGTATCTGAAGGAAAGGTCTTAGAGAAAGGGAGAAGAAACACTTGGCTTTGACTGCAAGATGGTTTCTTGACACTCTCATTTCATTATGAGCCAGCCAGGCCTGTTGTGTCCCCTTGAATTTAGAGCCCGTAAGCTCTAGAACTCAAACCGAGCATAAGATAGAAAGATTGCAGCATTCATAGTTCAAGAAAGGTGCAGCATTTCTGCAGACATTAAAGAAAATACTCACAAGAAACTCAAACGGAATGAAATGACATACTATGCACTCAGCTCTACTGTGCTAATCTGGTTAACATTTAACAAAAATGTGAATAAATATGCACATAATAGGCTTCTATTAACATCCTCCTCCTCACAGTGCAGATACATTCAGTGTTGGACTGGTCCTGAGCAGCGTCATTCTATGGTGCTGGTAAGCACTATTTTTTTTTTCCTTCTTCCTCCTTTTTCTCTTCTTTGTTTACAGTCTAGTTAAATGGGAAACTGGCAGCTCTTGATTTACAAAAGATGCCTTCTGTTAATGATCAGGTGGCTCCAGCTCACCACAATCACAGTCAAAGCTACCATCCATTTTACTCCGTGGCAACCTGAAAAGCAGAGAAAAATACATCAGTACCCCAGCACATACAAAAGCCTTCCTCCTCCCCCAACTCATTATGTTGTCCTAAATGTACAACTTATTTACTGTCCAGTTACAAACCATCAAAAAACCTCAACTAATTAGAACTTGTATGTACTTTTTACATTTGTGGAGAAAAGCAATAATGACCAACCACCATTTTTGAAATATATATATAGTGAACATTTTTGATGTAATCTATTGGATTTATGGTACACAACAAAAAAAATCCTCCTGAGTTTTAATAAAGAGACTAACAAAACAAACTTGGTAATTCTCCAATAGAGCTGTTAAGAGACAAGCCAGAAGCAACAGTACCCGTAGCATCTGTCAGCAAATTTTGGAACAATTCTTTTCACTAAACTTTTATTTGAAGACAAAATCAGGTTTTATTATTTCACCATAATAAGAGGTAACTAGGTACTGGTCACACAAAAAGGGTAAGGCTTGTACACTCCCCATATTTACTGAATATACAGTGCACACCCAATGCCACTTATAAAGCTTTAATCCTTGTGATTTTAGATAAAGTTTACCAACATCTCAAATAATAACTCTGCCTCTACAGACTCATTGTTACAGGAATCACAGGGGTAATTCATCAGACAAATATTACTACTTTATCAATTATTTCTACACTTATCCAACCTTACAAAGAAAAACTAGCAGCAAATACGTTTTACAGAGTAACTGATATGTTCTACAGCCATTTCCCCTAACATATGGGCTCTTTCAGACCATGTCAAAAAAAATCATTTATTTTTTAATAGTGTAGTGAATTTACCTCCTATTTATGAAAAACTGAACTGGCAATTTTCTCAGTAAGTTCCTGTCAGCAACAGCAGAATGCAGTCATAAAGACCACATGGTGCATTTCTGTACAACATCCTCACTTCTTTCGAAAGTTCAAAAATGCCACAAAGGGAAGAGTCACAAGTGTATGCTACACAGTGTGGTAAGCCTTGGGCAATTCCACTACAAGTCATTTGAATGTTCTTCCCCAACATGTATAGGTCACATCAAACCACTAAGTGCTTCCTGTTCAATCTTAGATTAACACATTTCAGCTCTTCACTCAGCTCTCTACCTAAATATAAAGGTCTCCACACTACCCAACACTTCAGAATTAATGATATGAATGTTTTCCTTTAAAACAGTGCTAGCCTTTCAGTGGGACAACTGGGAGCAAGCAAAACAAGTCTCCTCAGTCCTAACAGAACAGCAAGAGCAGCTGACAAGTTATTAACATATTTTAAATAATGGCCTCAATTCACTAAAGTAATCAGAATTGTAAAGAGAAAAAGGGGAAAAAAAGGAAAGGCACATTGGCAGTGAGAAATAAGACTGTTTCAACACATTTAAATATTACCCTTCCTTTGGCTCAAGCCTGACTGTCAAGACACAGCCCCCATGCCCTGGGCTTGCTCACTCCCTCCTGCCACACACCACCTGCCCCCAGGAATGCAGAACAAAACACGTGCTTTCCTCTGCTCAGTTTTTATTCTTAAATAAAGATGACCAAATGTGTTTCTGAACTGAAAAGCACTGAGCTGCCCTCTACTGATGTGGTATATCCTGCCACAAGGGTGATCTTCAGAGCTTTTTCTACTCAGCACATAGAACTTAAGATTGCCTTAAGATTCCTTTCTTTGTGGATTGGCAAGAGGCCTAATTTTAAACAGCGTTTTACAAGGGTTATCATAACCTCAGTACAAACAAAATGAGTTAACACTACTACTTTTCCCCAAACTATCTTAAACTTTTACCAATATTAAGACAGAGTGAGGACCCCTTTTAAAATACCCATAAATTTTCTTAAAGAACGGAAGTAAAATTTATCCCAAAGAGGACACCATCAGTGACTACCCAACTGTGTTCACAATTATAAAACCCAGATGTCTAACCTCTTGATTTTTAGCGTTTTTAAACCTGAAACTATTTTCTCACTCACATGTACTACTTTCAGGTTCACTCATTCTGAGCTGACGCCTGAACAACAGTTTAAATCACCCCATTCACATTTTATTCCAACACCCCCCTAGTTGTTACTGAAATTAATTTTTGTACCAGTACTTCAAATTTCACATTAACTCGAGGTCCAAGGTCTCTGTTCACTTACCCTGCATTAAGCTGTATTTTACATTCTTTGGACCATCTACAACCACTTGTATTCTGCCTCATAATTAGGCTTATTGTTTCACACTGCTGATGTCTTCAACATGCAGCAATACTGAAACTGTTTGCACCAGCTGCGTGACACATCTGGAACCTCTCTTTTAGCTAGTTCCATTAAACAGCCCAGGAACAGATTCAAACCGATGCCCATCAGCAGCAAAGATTACGATCTACCACCTCTTTGCCAGAACTCAGATCTTACCCCCTGCTGCCATGAGTGAATGCAGCAATGAAAGGACTGCTTCAGGGAGGAAGGGAACTATGGCTCACTTGGCTTCCTGAAGTAGGAGCCCTAAAATTTTCATTCTATATCTCTGAAATGATACATTTTTAATCATCAGTTTACAGCTATCCTTTGACAAGGTGTCCACTAATCAGTGTTTTCAGAGAGCATGCTATGATCTCCACAATCAGACTGATTTAGCTAAGAAAACAAATGCTGACAACATAAGCAACCAACCCTGAAGGTGCAGCCTTCATTTGATCTGATCCTGCTCCAAACTTCCTATCTGTGAACAAATTACTTAAGTCCATGTTCTAGCCAC
This sequence comes from Parus major, assembly GCF_001522545.3. Lineage (NCBI taxonomy): Eukaryota > Metazoa > Chordata > Aves > Passeriformes > Paridae > Parus > Parus major. The sequence continues at coordinate 8,347,843 of NC_031779.1, forward strand.
TTGAAATGTAAAACGGACTACTGTGTAAAAAAGGAGGGTTTATCATCCCAATTCATGCTAACACAGGCACTGACATTTTCATCTAGGCTGTCACAGTGCCACGACTACCAGGTTTTTTGTTAGTGATGCTTTTACTCCTTCACACAAAGTTTAAAGAGGGAAACACAAAGATACCCACTCCTGAAGTGTTTTACGACTATGGTTTTAAAATGGGTCAGTTCTTGGGAGAGGGTAACAGAAGTGACCCACAGAAGGGCTTTAAAATCATCCCATGCAATGATCATCACACTTGACCGGCTTCAGGCATTGCGCAAGCAGCCCCTTCAAACCACGCTCAACTCCTGCACGTGGATTTATCACAGTTTTCAGGAAACAGGATGTACACTGAAACAGTCAGGTATGAGATGTTTACTTTGTCAGAAATACAAATAAGACTGAAAGATACCAGTTAATTTGATTATGCTGACCATATAATGATCAAATTATTACTCACAGGAGAAAGACCAAGAATGACTAATGACATTATACAACCTGCTAAGTACTATCCCTTCGACTAAAAAAATACGGGGCACAGAAGAACTTTTTTTTTAGATCAGCCACGTTGCAGTCAGTAGGCAGAGTGAGTCATCGTCCAACTCACGAAACTGCTGCTTTCTAAAGCCTCCTACTTGCTCCCCACACTGTTTAGGGAACTCGGTGCTGGCAGTAAGCAAATGTTACTATTAGTTTATAAATCTTCTGAAGGAGCCGTAGGAACACACAAGAACCCGGTGTACTTTTTTTGTATCGTGTTTAAAAACGGTTTGGCTCTTTCTTTAGATAATAATAATCATGAAAAGCCTCCGGAAGAAGCCCACCATCAGCTAACCACAGCCTTCTGCATCTCTGCAGACCTGCTACCATCTGCTGTTCCACTGAACAGGTAACCAGTCAAGAGTGAATTCGAGATAACAACCATACAAACAAGGACTGAGCTTGAGCAAAGGGCTGAAAGTTCCCATTTTAGCTTTAGAGCACACGTTTTCTGAACGCAATTGCCAAACCAAAACGCACCTCTATTTTAAGCCACAGCTTCCCGGAATTTGTAACTGGTTTATAAACACATAATGCTGCGACGCCGTTATTTTTGTATACACACATATATGTATATACAAAGCTTGTTGGCAACAGCACTGGCCATACGACAACACGCAGACCGCGGTTTCTTTCTCCACAACACAATTAAGAGCCATTGTCAGGCTGATCCCAAACGGCACTGAATTAGCCAGAAAAAGAGACACATCCTACAGACACCAAGCGAGAGCATCCTGCCTGCATAGACACGGGTACCTGTACCCCAGATCTCCAAACTCGGGCAGTCTCTCTTCAAGCCATTTCCGTCGGGTGTTTCAAGCTACTTATTAAGAGCATGAAGTCACTTTTCCCACAAAAGGTTCCCGGAGCCTGCGGGCGCCCGGGAGCAGGAGCGAGCGGTACCTGTGCCCTATCTGCCGGCTCGCAGAACTGCGCTGAATGCAGCAGCAAAACTTCCGCAGCCGGTGGAGGCCGGGCCCCCCCGGCAAAGGACATCCTTCCTCCCGCCGCCCCCGGGCCGAGAAGCCTCGCCCGCCTGCGCCGCTGCTCCGGCCGCCCGGGCCGAGGGACCCGCTCCGCCGTGCCGGGGGGCCAGCCCGGGC
>NC_031779.1:8350091-8454598 GCF_001522545.3 Parus major
TCGGGGACGGGGGCGGGACGGGAGCAGCGCCCGGTGGCGGTGCGGGGTACGGTCCGGGGGGCGGCCGAGCTTGTCCCCGGCAAAGAGAGAAACGCCATCCGCTCGCTCACCTCCCGCCGCGCCCGTCGGCCTGAGACACGGAGCTCCCGCCGTGCCCAGCTGGCCCGAGGGGCTGAGCGCTCTCGAAGCACGGTTGAGTGGAGCACGGCACGGAGAGGCGGCGGGCGGAGCGGTGGGCACCGAAGGGAGCGCGGCCGCGGCTCTGCCCGCCCCGGTGGCGCCTGCGGCAGCCGAGCGGCCGAGCGGGAGGCCCTGAGGGGGCCCCGCCGAACCAGCGCTGTCCCGGGGCTGGCGGTGTGCGGGGCTCCGGCAGCGACAGGCGGGGGAGAGCCCGGGTGCGCCCCGTTCAACTGGCCCGTCACGGAACGTTCCTCACGGCACAGAAACAAAAACAGTTGGAAGGCAACTGCAGCGGAGGCAGTTCCTTTCTCCGAAGGTGACACTTCGGCTCACATGTTCCGCGGTCTCCGTGTCATGGCGGATCTGAGTCTTCTCCCCACAAGCGTCTACAGACCTTTGCCATTGCTGTCACCTCTAGATACCACAAAGGATTTCTCGCTTCCTATAGCGTCGCCCTTAACAGAGTCACTAAGAGTCTGCCTTTCCCCCAAACCGCAACTAATACAGCAAAATAAAGAAAAATAATGAAAACTTTACATTTTCCCCCCTGAGATTTGTATACAGCAGTCTTTAGTAAGGAGAGGGAAGCACGAGGACACCAAGCCTCCAGGTATCAGAAGAGCCTTCTGCTTCTACTAACCCAGTTTCGGTACAACTGTCAAGGCAGGGTGCAGTTTTCCTACTGCAGTCCCTGATATGCCTTTTCAGTGCAGGATGACTCAAAAAAAGATAAACCAATTAATACTAATTTTTCCTGGTTAGACAGAGATTATTTATAGCTAATACTAGGACAGAAGTTATATGAAATAGGGCTCTATTGCTCTGCTGTCATTTGGATTGAAATATCAAGTTCACCCTTGCACCTTTAGATCATGTAACTTTATCTTTTTTTTTTTTTTTTTTTAATAAACAAGTCATATATCAACATCCAGAGATCTCCCTACTCAGCTTTTCTGAAGTTTTTAAAGTAACTTCTAAACTCTCTTCAATTATGCAGCAAACAGCTTCTGTTTCAATTAGTGAGATGCACTGCTAGCTCTGATATTGACCCCACTACCAGGAGAGGTGACCTGGGCCTTTGGTAGCGCAGCACTGTGCTAACAGCACACATACAGAAGTCAGTAATCAAACAGACACTTTATATTACAATGCTTGCTAATTGACACGCAGCTCACCATGCTGCCAACAGTACAGAAAAGTCAGTAACAAAGCTGCAGTTCTTCTGCCCACCCAGCAAAACAGAGTTGGAAGATTACAGCTCTGCTGCTCCAGAAGGCCTGTATTTAAATACACTCCATATAGAAAAACCTGCAGGAGTGCATATTTGGAAGAGGTGATGTTAGGACGACAACCAGAGCCAAGCCACAGAGGAGTTTTTACTTGAATTAAAGGAAGAGATTTGGGGCTTAAAAAAAAAGGCAGGAGCAGCAGTTGGGAGCAGCAGTGGTTGTATGTCTAAATCCAGAGCTATTTAGTTAATTAAAGAACCCCTCCATCCATACAAAGTATTTTCATTATGAGAAACAAAAGAGCAAGCTGATCCTCAGATTCTAGAGTGCTGAAGTAAGAAAAATTTCATATTACATCCTTGAAACAGCACCTGGAGAACCCATAATCTGTGTCCATTTGGGACTGCTTGCCAATATCCCCAGTGTCAATTCAGTCAGCTGGAGAAGGTGCACATCCATGGAGTTTGCTCTGCAGCAGCCTAGACTGTTTGCAAAGTAGTTCAACAAACACAGAGGAGGTTTGCAGTAAGTAGCAAGCTTCCTCACTTGGGTAGCACACGCTCACTCATTAATCTCCCGTAGCCCAGAAGTGCCACCAGTTTCTGGGTTCTTAATTCATAAGTCATGAATTGCATTCTTTTTTTTCCCCTCCAAATTCTTTTCTCCCATTCCAACAGTGTAGTTTGTGGTAGGATTTAGTGAATGGGATCCTTCAATCTAGAAGAAAATCTTGCAACAAGGAAGAGCATGGTGCAGGAATGTTAGTTGCCTTCAGCCTCACTATTTATAGAATTACAATACACATGAGAGTTGCTCAGAATTGTGTGTGACATGGCAATTTATAATTATATAATCCAGCAAACTGCTAATCTGTTTTCAGATTTTTAATATACTATTGATTAGGCTATAAATTACGGTGACAATTTTTTTCCACATTTTCCACAAGAATGCAATTTCACAGCATGTAGATGATATGCTAGATGATGACAACCCATTCTAAAACACCAGCAGATATTAGCTGTCAGTGAAATGCAGAACAAGAAGAGAACTGGATTTCAAAGGTCATAAAGACCAGCAATTAAAAAATAATTAGAACTGCAGCAATGATTCATTTATTATATCCAAGTTCAAAAAGATCAAACAGTAAATTCCAGTGTAATATTTCAGTCCTGTGTGTGAATTGTTACTTGTGGCATAAAAGGGAACGAAGTATTTTTTAAGTGTCCACACCCATTATGATTGGCAAGGGAAGAAAGATTTGGAGACAGTTTGAAAAGGTTGCCCAAGGTAACTTGGCAGCTCCAGGCTTTTGTCTCAGTTTCACTGCTTGATTTACACGTCCTCCCAGAAGAAGGGAAATGTATCCTAGGATACATTTTTAAGGACTGACCATGTTTTTTACTAAAGTCTAAGGTGAATTTTGCACGTGAATAGGGATGAGTTTAAAGGAACAAATCTACGTATTAAAAGGGGATGGGGAGAGGTTCAAGAAACGCCTCCTTGGCTTATTCCTGCTTAATTCTGCTCTGAGCCCTGAAACACAATTTAGTTTTCCCAGCACAGATCCCAAGAGTTTTTAATAGTTTGGATCTCTGTTAACTGCTGCCTCCTCCAATCAGCCTAGTTCTCTGTGTGTGTTAAGCAAAACCTTTACAGATCACTTACTCTTCCAGCTTAGTTTCATAGTGCTGATGTTCAGCACAAACAGGCCAGATAAATTTGAGTTTCACAGGCAGCCCAATATCTCATATGGCTTCATTTCCTGGGCACCTTCATTTCCTGGAAGTGTCAGACACTATCTTGCCATAATGGACTCAGGGTTTTTTTATTTGTTCTTCTTAACACAAATGCATTTTTCTGTCAAGCACTCACTCTCTGGATTAGCAGACTTTAAAATTTTCCCTATAAATCTTAAAATATATTTCCAATCAGCTTTATTACCAGATAACCACACAGAAGTTGCCATCTTAGAAACTTTCAACAAATGTTTGTGCCAAGATCCCTTTTTAGTTAAAGTTTACTTGGTGGTAGGCTGAGCTGCCTGGCACAGACAACATGCACAGACAACAACCTCATTTGGGCTCACTTGGATGGACCTGACTTTGCTAGAGCAAGATTTGTACCATGTACATTCTGATCAGCAGAGAAAACTACGATGAGGACTTGGAATGAAGGAAAAAAACATACCCCAAGATCTGTATTCCTGTCTGAAACAGGAAATAGAAATATAGAAATAGAAAACAGAAATAGGAAATAGAAAATAGACAAACTGGAAAAGAACAGACCATTAACAGAGACCAATTCAAACCAGAGGCAGCAAAATACAAAGGGCAAATGGACGTGGAAGAAGAAAGTCACAGAAGATGTTCAACTTTGAGGCTAGAAATAAATGGGTTACATGACATACTTTGGAAATTCTGTAGGACAAAAAGTCATTAAACACTTAGAACAAGTCATTCTTCACCCTTGGTAGATCATCAGTGATCAAGGACACATTTGGTACAGCAGGCTGCATGCAGACCCCCTGCTTAAAATCACACAGGCAATTCCATTGCCTGCTTTTTCTGTTTTAAACAACACTCAGAGCAGGGGACAGAGCAGGAGTTGGCAAAGCCATGTCAATTCAGAGAGAACAGGAAAGCTTAGAAAACTTGCCTTGTAGCTGGGTCATCACTGGAAGCATTAGCTCTCTGTGTGTAAGGCTGGAGCTCTCCCAGGTTCTCAGCCTTTCATCATTTCCTCATTAGTTTATCTTGCACAGAGACAGCTTGCACAGAATAGCAAACATGCTGAAAAATTTACTGAGGTAAGCAATTAAGGCCGTACGTGTGTTAGTTTAATTTTTTAAAGGATGACTAGTAAGAACATTTTCACACTTGGGTGCTCCAAGTGACCCAAGCTCCTTCTGACTTCCCAGCATGGGACATTGGAGGTGTGCTGGAGTCAGGCTGTAGATCCAATCAGTGGATGAATCTACAGCTGAGAAATACTCTACAGGAGAATAAGGCAAAGCGTGGGATGAAGTGTAAACAAGAAGCACCAAATGTTTTTGTCCCAGCACTTCAGGTGCAAGAAAATTCAGTGTGTGAAGGTTCTTCCCCATTCAGACCTCCAGCAAGGCACCATTCTCATCCTCACCTCCAAAACCTCAAGTGCAGTGGTTAGGAGAACACATCTGCCAACTGAAGTGGCACCAGAGCACAATTGTCTGAGGCTCTGTGCTGGTTATTGCATCAGCTGAAGTGCTGCTAGGGTTGAAAGGCAGAAGATATTATTTAAATATCTGTAATACCTGGACTACACTAAGGTGGAAAGATATCCTGGAAGCAGGACTGGGTGCTCTCAGCAAAAAATACATTTGATTTTGGATCCCTACTGGAAAATATGTCAGCTCTTGGGCAAGTTATGAAGGCCTGATGGTGGATTTCTATGGAACAGTTCTGTGTTTTTGTAGAACTATTGCATTTAATTGCAGAAATATACATATTGCTATGCAGAACTGTTCTTCTTCATTCTTACAGCACTGTAAACCTTCCTACATGTAGCATTTTGATTCCTATTGCATTACAGAGATAAAGCCTCTGGTGTGATTGTAAATACAGCTGGTGCTGCAGAGTTTGTCATTTATAGAGAACAAAAAATTGGACTAACATTCACTAACATTTTCATCCACACCAGAATCCTCTTAAAATACATTTACAGGGGGCAAAGCTCAATACAAATACGTGGGTATTGTGAAAAAATGATGAAACAGGCTGCCTTGGGAGGCACTTTAAGAAACTGTGTGCCTTTGTGACTGCTCATCCTCAAATTCCATTTGCTCCACACACAGTGGTCCCCAGCTCACGTGAGCGTGCCCCAGCTCACGGCTGCAGCTGTTTCACAGGCAAAGCAGCATATTGGATGGCTAAAGATAAAGGGCCATGGGTGCCAGCAGGTCAGGACAGGCCTGCAGGAGGCCGATAGGAGCTCTGCTGCTCGGGGTGTGTTTTGGCTGGGGCCAACACCCTTTTTCAGGGTTCCCAAAATAGCACTTATCAAAAGCAGCAGGTTGACTGGAAGCACACTGCTTCACGTAATGACTGCAACTGTCCCTGCCAGACTCCTACCCCAGTCAGTCTCCTGAAGCTAAAGAGATTGAAAATCTAAGAAATATGAAAAAGTAGGGACTTTTTATAGAACATCTACAATCAAATTACATGGTGAATACTCAGCTTTACAAAAGCTACCTTGACAACAACTTTTGTTGGATTGTCAGACAGCAAAGCCCAAAGTTTTCATTTCACTAACAAATACATTTTGGAAACACCTCCTCTCCTTTAGTGATCTATAACTTTTTCTCAGCACATCTTGCACCATCTATTTCTAAGGATTTTCACTAAAAACATATGGGACTATTCCCCACATTCCCCAACACCATTTATGTCTTGGCCTTCATTAAGATTTTCAAGGTTGTTTCAGATTTTCTCAGCTGTTTTGAGACACTTGCTGGGAGGGATTACATTTCCAAAGTATTTGTTTTCTCATGAAAACTGAGTTTTGCTTATGTGCCAGAATCAGCAGACATACTATAAATAGCTTTGGGTAGCTGACAGGAAATGATGCAAGATCTCAGGCCACTCTACAGAAGACAACTGTTTGAAGTGCTGAGGAAAGAAGGACTTGCACCATTGACTGCTGCAGAGGGGGGAAAATTTATGCACAGAGGCATCATCTACTACAAAGTGTATTAGGCTTATGAAACACAAGACCTCTTATTACAACTCAAGCAAAAAGTATTTGCTTGCAATTATACTACAATGAGAAACAAGAAAATTAATTTTTCCTTTGAAGAGGAAAAACTGACCAGAATTGTCTAAACTCGCTTTGCCTTTTACTCTTGGGGAGAAAAGACACTCTCCTTAAATGCTACAAATGCCAACACACACACTGGAAATTCTCCAGGCTCTGACTGGTGCCAAACATTGGGATCATCTTCCTACCCTGGCATTTCCCACTAGCTTCAGCAAAGTCTCTTCCAAGTCAAAGTGCTTTAAATGGGCTCCAGTAGCAGATGCCTAAAGGCTAAGCTGTGTCTATCCATCTTATCTAAAGAACTCCCAGTTACTCTTTGCAGCAGTAATACAGAATGGAACATTAACTCCTGGTCTCATTTTGTTTCTATCAGCTCCCATGAGGATAAAGCACAATAATTTAACCCCCAATAAATGTTTTATTTGGAATAGGAGCAAACTCTCAGCATTTTTAAGTTTATGACAAAACTTTGAACAGCTGTAACCTTAACACAGTGACTCCAACCTTCACCTCCAGTACCAAGCTGGCTCCTTTTCCTAACAGCAGGAAGCACCTCCCTGCCACACTTTGGCACCCTGGCTGACTGGAGAACATGCTACACATGGAGGGCTACTAAATTAGTGAGAAACTCATAGTGTACCTGCCCAGCAGGTTGTTTTTTCAGTCAGTCAGTCTAGAGAGGGATGCATTTTACATTCCCACATTGCAGGTGAGCATCCCACAAAGCAGGTGTGGACTGGCCTCCCTTCTGCACTGGAAGAGTGTCAGCATCAGGCACACAGCTCATCTCACACCATCATAACCCCCCAGTGCTTTCTTCCCCAGAGACAGCATCAGCAGGCTTGCCTGGGACTTCTGCTGAGGTTTTACTTCAAGAGACAATGGCATATTTGATCCCTCTCATGACTGTAGCTCAGAGGCATCCCACTTTCAGGAGTGGATGGTTTCTATGCAGGATTTTTGAGTTATCTGTTCTTCTGACAGACAGAAGAGCCTAGAAGCACTTCTACCTAGGAAAGGAATAAATAATACATGACACATTTTTTGTACTGAGTAACTCATTTTACCCATGATCTACACTTCTGTATGTCTGAAGAACAAATTATTTTCTTTTTTTTTTTTTTTTCAGTAGAAACATAAAATCTGACTGAATCTTTGTTATTTTGGGAATGTAAGATTTATTACCTCTCTTACAGGTACAACAGTGCTGAAACTGGGTCATCCCAAACTTTTTCTAGCTAAGGCATAGACAAATGAAATACATCTGTGTATGTACACGCTGCAAGACAGAAAACCAAATCCACTTGTGAGTGGATACTAACACATACACATACAGTGTGTGCAGCAGGAGAGAAGGTGGACAGGGCTGTCAGCCTTTGCAGAGCTCAGTGAGAGCTCCAGTGCCAGCTGGTGCAACTGTCCTTCATGACTTTAATTCTTCTCAGAAATACCTCCACTGGACACCCCAGTGCTGAGGAAGCACTGAGAAGCAGTCCTCAGCCCAGATAGTTGTCTCATAGAGGTAAACATTTCATTGAAGGGTTACACCTAGAGGTTCTTTCATTATATAAATAGCAAGATTTACCCTGAAAGTGAACTAGAATTAAGAAAGATAAAGAAGTAGAGAAATCTGCTTCTAAGTGCATCAGCATTCTCTTATCTCCAGCATATATTTAAACAGTTTTCAACTGCAAATTTCAACAGTCAAAAACTGTTAAATGAAAATGTAAGAGATACCCCATGGCCCTAAAGTTATATTCTTTGAAAAGAAAAATATATTCCTCCCTCATTCTTTGTGTCTTATGAAACACAAGAGAACTGTTTAAGCCTCAATTAAAATAAAACCAATTCCTGATAAAATTATTTTAGTAAACACAAAAAGTTGCTAACATTATCTCATATTTCTTCTTATTGTTTAATCAGGACACTCCCAAAACAAAAGCAATCAAGATGACTCAAAGAAGATGAGTTCCAACCTTTGCACCAGCTGTGATTGCAATCCTCGGTTCTCATGATTGCTGCAATTCTGCAGACTCCGACACGATGATAGAGTTCACGTGTGCTCCATGACCTACTCCAGCACTGCCCTGGGTGACAGCAAGAGCTGCTCCACGGTTCCTGTGTGTAATCTGATGTGTCCAGCTCACAAAACAGCTGACAGACCTTCTTGTGCCCCCTTGTACCCACAATGGCAGAGGTCAGGTACACAAACCCTTTCACTCGTGTTCAGCAGTGCAGTGACAAGGCCAGGCTGCAGTTCTTACTTGGCCACCAAAGCAATCAAGGACCAGCTTAGCCATCACACAAGACTGAGCAAACTCTTCCTGTGTCTTGAAATGGTGGCCCAGGGGTGTAAGACAGCAGCTTACAAACCTCTCCCCTTTTTCTTGCTGTTAACTTTTCCAGGACAGCTTGTCTATCCTGGATTTCTGTGTTGGGAAAGGTATATCCCCAAGGTATAGGGCAAGGATACAGAAACCCAGCCCTTGCCTTCAGAGTTAAACCATACTGCCAGGGCTGCATTAGGGATCGTATCACCACTGCCCAAGCCATCCTGCTCCAGGGGCAGCTCCAAAGAGGACTCAGCACTCCCAAGCCTGTCTGTCAGAGATGCTTGACAAAGACTTCACAAAACAGCACAGTATTTGTCAAAACCAAGGTGGTGATTTCCCCCTCAAGCCAACCAAAGTTTGAAGATGCCAGCTGTTTATTTTCTCCTGACAGACTACCCAAGCTGGTATTTCCACAACTGCATGGACTATCTAGATACTTCCTCGAAGCACAGAGTAAAGTGAGATTGTTATGGTTTGTGATAATATCCCTATTTCAATAATTAAGGCAACTCATTTGCTTGTAGTAAAATTGCTTCAAGGACAACACGTACAATTTGCGATCAAAGTACTGCCCTGTACCCCATGTTCATCATCCCAGGTCCAAAGACGTTTATTAGTAAACAATAGCAATGTAATCATTGCTAGGCAGCAGGGAGTCAGAGGCAGGGCCTGAGCAGGCTGCTGGCAGCTAAGAAACAGCAACAAAGAACCTGCGGGGACTGCTGAAATCAAGGGAAGCAGCAGGGCAGTAATGGAAACTTTTGAACCTTTTCATACAGAGGAACAAGAAGATTTGTCTTTCTGATTGCTGAAATGTTTCAGATAACAGGAGAACATGGGAATATAGGCCTTCATGACAGCTAGTAAACTTCTCTGACCTTGGAAGGGAGCTCCATGTAGCATGACAATCACAGTAATCAGAACAAGCTCTGCTCTGATACAGCTTTAGTGCAGGAGCAGATATTCCCTTTTCTCCTCACAAGTGCTCAGTGCTCTCCTTCATTCATTGCACATTCAGTGCTCACCTGATTACCAGCAACTGGATACCGAGAAAAACCAAAATCAGTGTACTGCCTTATGAGCTGTTCATCATGTATTGCCCCAGTCCGAGGACAGAACCATCAGCGTTTAAGGGCTCTGCAAATAACCATTAAATTAATTTCTACAATCTGAAAGAATGTCAGAATGTTATCATTCCCACTGTTCTGAACTGAGTCACAAAAGAACAAGGTCAATGTAGCCCTTAATAGCAGATTTAAGATTACTAGAACTAAAATTTGCAAGGGTTTTGTACTTTATTTCACAATTCAACTTTCCAACACACTTTTCAAAGTCCTTGGTCCTGGCACCAAAGCTCTGAATTCTGAGTTTACAAGTTATTCTAGGCTTTGTCCAGGCAGTTCTTTGTCCATGCCCAGCACCAGAAGCCCCCAAGTAGCTGAGCTTGTACACCCCGAGTCTGCACACCCTCTGTGCCAGTCTCTCCACTCCCTCTCAGAGCCCATCTAGTTTCTCCAAGTCTCTTCCCATTTCCTGGTTTCTATTTTCTTTTCTCCTGTTCAGTCCAAATCTCATTTTTACAAGCTTTCTCTCCCAACCTCTTTCTGAAAATTCCCTACCTATTTCGTCCTTGTTTCTTCCACATGAGTCAGGTAGCTCCTGGAGCCAGCAGGAACCTCTGAAAGCAATACATGGGAGGAACAGTCCACTTAAATTAAACTAAGGTGCCCAATCCCAACATAGCCTGTAGAAGCCTGTGGATGCAGTCACAGGAAAATTTCTGTTTAGGAGTTGTGTGGGCTGGAGCACACCCAGGACTCACAGCATGGGAATTAATCTGCTAACAGATCTCTCAGTCTGCAAAACCTGAGGTCTGCAGTTTGTGAACACCAAGAAAGATAAAACATGCATTTTTGATTCTGGATTTCAAGAATGCCCTCATCTTCTGAAACAGGCAAGGGTCTTTTAAAAGCTTTTTTGTTATTGTTTGCTTGTTTTTAAGTAGGGCAAAATCAGTGGTCTCCTTTGTTCCAGTTCTTGTAAAATAAACGAAACATTCCAGCAAAGTTCAGATTTGGAAATCTACCTGGCACAAAAATGTTTCCATCTGAAGAATTAGCTGTCAGCAAAGTCATAGTCTACCAAAAGAACCTTGCCCAAGCCACCAAGAGGCTGCAAGTGCCAAAGTGCTGTGGCACTGCTCTGCTGTGCATGGGACAGGCACACTCACATGGTCTCCCCCAGCAGAAGGTGCACAGAAAGCTAACAGGGGCTGCCTCACCTCTCCTGGGCACCTCCTCCTCGTGTTCTTCCTGTTCTATCTGTCAAGGATGGTGGTGGTGAAAGTCTTGCTGCCCAGGAACGCATTAAGGAGGAAAAGAAGTGGCTCTGTCAGTGCCCACCCCATGGGTGGGTGACAGGTTGGGGGAGCACAGGTTGCCAGGGAGTGAGGGGCACCTACTGCTGTGATGCAGAGGATTTTTCTCATTCCCCTTCACACACCTATTTTGGGAAAAGTCCCTCAGCAAAGCAGAAGGCTGTAAGAAATATCCCATTCTCCAGGACAAAGATTTTTTCCTGTTCTTTTGCTCCAACATGTGGCCACACAGCCTCTCTCACCTGCCAAAGCCTGCTGCTTGCCTGGTGTCCTGCTGCACACCCCACACTCCTCCTGCACCTCTGCTGCAGGGCTGTGGGACAGCCAGTAGCAGGGCAGGCAGGGGACAGAGTAACGGGGAGACACAGCCATTAGGGGAATGCAACACTGAAGGAGAGGAGAGGCTAAGTGTTTAAATAATCTCCATCACCACCTTCTCTGTAATCTCAGGTTGTGGCTGATTGGAGCCAGAGAGAGATGGACAGAAACTACATGTGACTGTTTGCAGGGGAGGAGGAGAAAGTCAGCAATAGCCCGGCTTTCTGATGGTTACAGAGGCTGTAATTTCATTTTCTTTCCATTGTATCCTATATGAAAAGCATTCCAAGCCGTGCCGCACCCCCTAAATCCTATTAAATAAAACTAGACCTCGTTAAGCTGTTTTCCAGTGTGTCAAATTCAGGTTTTGTGGCTCTGTTTGACAGTTTTCCATTGACTCCCAACTGAGCAGAGGCAGCCAGGTCACTGAGCACCAGGAGGGCAGGACTCCTCGCCCAGGTGCCTTGCCTGGGTTCAATGTGCTTCTGGGAGCCTGCCTCTCCATCCTCAGCAGTGTGTCCCACCGCTGTGTCACTCAGCAGCAGGCAGGTGTGAGCAGGAGAGCTCGAGGAGAGCCAGCTCCTGCCACAGCTCCTGCTGCAGGGGTTAATGCTGCAGCACATCCGAGAGGCCACCACTGCCACTGCCACTGTCACCTGCTGGACCCCGGCTGGCTCACCTGCAGAGCAACACAGATGCCTGGAGCCCTCCAGCATCACACTGCCTGCCGTGGCTGGGAGAATACAGCAAATACTTCCCCAAACCCACCCTTGTGATATTTAAAACAAGCTTTGATCTGTGGTGCTGCTGGTGAAATATACCTGAGAATCTATCTGAAGTATACAGAAAATAACCTGAGTCCCCAGTCCACCTTCAGTTGTATTTTTCTTGAAGCTCTGAGGCTCCTCTCCCTCTGCAGAGCAAACACAGCACTTGCAGGAATAAAGCTGCACTTATGTAAGTTTCTGAGAATGCCAAGTTGAAAGTCTGACAGAAGAAAAACTTCTGGTAAAAACCTATTTTTTGTCTTTTCAAGAGATCTAATCTATCTTCTGTGCATTCCTGACCTTCAGAAAGCATTTTCATCTCACACGTTAAGTATAACAATCCTCTTAACAGGGAACATTTTGTTAGAGCTTTAAATTGGGTTACGTAAATTATTTGTAGTTCTGACAGCAGGTTTCTCTTCCGTCCACGAGGACAGTTGTTATGAGCTTGCTACAAGGTTCATTTGCAATCACTGCAGATAATCATCTGAAGGGACTGTTTGGAAGGAGATTTTATCTGGGGCATATGCTACAAGTTTGTCAAGGGTTCTTATAAAAGCAGAATTTTTGCCAAATGATTTGCAGTACAGTAACATGCTTGAGAATTAAGACATCCCTGATGAGGATGGTAAGCTGAGTGAACAAAAGCTTTTCTATCTTTAGCAAACTTTAGGAGGTACAGAACACAAAGGGAAAAAAACCCAACAATATATTTGTGTATAGGTGGTACTGAGCATGTCTCAATCCATGGTTTTACTTTTGTTGACTGCAGTAGGAATTTCAAACAGTCAGGATGAGCCTCTCTTTTCACACTAGGTACTCGTTCAGAAAAAAACAGTAGAAAAAATATTTAGAAATTACAGCACTTCTTTTAGCATTATATTAGAGCAGTCAGTGACTTACAAACACAGTTTGCTGTCTTTTCATTCTTTCTTCTCCCCAGCCCCTAGACAGGCATGGATTTAGACACAGGTTTTGAATGGGAAGAGTTCTCTGGCAGCAGAGCCCTCCTGCCTCCCTTTCTCTTATCCCTGGTAAGGCTGATTGGGGAAAAAAGTTTCTACTGATTTCATCATAGGTGGGAAAAGAAATGCATCGTTTATAAATTTGGATTGATATTTAGGTTTCCTGTTATATCTATGTGCTCTTAACACCTCCCCTCCACAATAAAGCAATAAAACAATATTTTGTTAAAATTGAAAGTATTTTGCTTGGCTTTAAGAACAACTATTTACTAAAACAAAATTTTAAAATGAAAACTTCCAAATGAAAATATAGACATTTAATTTTTAAGTCTTTATAAGAGCATTTCAGATTATTTTTTTTTTCACCCTAAGCAACAAGAAGGTTTCATCCCATGCTAAATACAAGCCAATCCAGTAAACCTGATTTCTACACTCCTTCTGGCATTACATTCTCTACAACAGTGGTGCAAAAACCAACAAACTTCTGCAACATCAGAGTATTCCAAGGAGCGACATTTTCAAGGAGGAGAAAACCTGTGGGTCTGTAAACCACACACACACATGCACAAAGACAAGAGCTATGCAAAAGGTGCTCAGCAGAGAGGACCTTTACCCACAAAACTTAACATCTACTAGCATTTCCAAATCTGCCCAAGAATGCTTTACCTTGTTATTTCCAATTGTATTGAGCTAATTGATGGTGTTTTATTTTTCCCTCTCCTTTATTCAATGCCAAATATTTATTTTCAGCAGTCTATACGGAGTTGTCTCGTGGTTTTATTAGCAGTCTTTCTTAAAATACTCTATCTACAGAGAATGCAATGCTGTAGGGCTTCTAGGGACAACGTTAGTACTTCTAGGGGCAATGTTAACTATTCCTATGAATTATCTAGAGACACTAGCTGATTAATATGAAACTATTTTATTTATATTAAAGACAATCTATTATTATTTTGGCAATTCTCAAAGAGAAGGAGGTGTTTCTAAGTGTTAGTTAGAAAGATTAATCTTTTCACTTCTTTCTCTCTAAACAAACAGATCCCATGGGAGAATACACACAGACATTTAACTTACCATTACTGCAGCTATCTTTTGAATTCCTCAGTATCATTAATATTTAAGCAAAAAGAACAGAACAAGCAATTATCCTAATGATACCACACCAGAACTAACAAAGTAGTTTTTAAAAGGTCATCCAGAAGAAGTGAGAAGGTCAACCAGAAAACACGAGGCAGGAATAGCTGTGCTCCGATGAGGAGGGGAAGGTTATGTTGCTGTGATATGAGTAGTGCACAGCTGTTACTCTAGTAATAATTCATCATATTAATATTTAAATGAGAGGAGGAGGAGAAGGGCACGAGATTGTGTGTGACTCAATGGTCCCTCCCTGTCCTCAAGCAGAAAAATAGGCCACCAATACAGAAAGAGCATTAGGAGCTGCAGAGTGGGAAGGTTTGTTTTCATCACCTCATGAGTAAAAGTGGGCAAACTAGTCCCTGAAGAAGTCTAGAAATTATTTTGCTTTTTACTAGCAAGTCAATTTCTGTTTCTAGCCTCAGAAGCAGCCACTGCCTAATGAACAAATGGATCCAGCAATCAGTGCTCCAGGCCTGCACATGGTGTTTCTTGGATTTCAGTGTATTTCTAGCAAGCCTCTACACTTCCTCCAAAGAGCTGCCTGCAGGAGTCTCGCCTGGCAGTCCCTCACAGGGAATTGTTGAGTTGCTGCTGTACTTTGCCAGTTATCTAAAGACACATTTATAAAAGCATTTCTTTATGGGGGCTAGCTCCCCTCCAGGCTTGCTGCGTTGCCTGGGCCCATCGGGACCTCTGGAAGGACAGGTCAGGGGACCTGAGGAGGAGCAGGAGTGTCTGGGGGTGTTGTGGGGAGCAGGGAGCCCCAGGGAGGCTGGGGGAGCTGCTGGAGGGTAGAGCAGCAACACCCAGCAACAGCAGGCTCAGCTCGAGGTGGAGGGCTGGAGGAAACAGCTGATGCAGGCATAACCCAGACAGATGTGGGTGGCATCCCTGGCAGGAGAGGCAGCCTGGCTATGCTTGGTTGCATATAGGGTTGCACAACTTTATCCAACAATTCAATATAAACACACCTCTCACATGCTGGGTTTTGGGAGGTTGGGATTTTACTGTAACATTTAGCAGAAGCGTTACTGTGAAAGCCCTGGCTGAGCATCGCCTGGTTGGCTGTGTAACTCTAAAAAGGTAATAAGCAACCATTTCACCAGAAACAGACATGGACTTCAGAAATGGCCATGAGGCTAAATAACAAATAGTTTGTAGCAGAACAAATCCACAGAAAAGCATTTGATTTAGTGCTTGGCATGAAAATACAAGGTACACAAAGTACTTTAGGAGATGCCAAACTCATGCTGTAGCATCAGTTCTCAGCACACCAAGGTAAATTCTTCATCAAAATTTTTCTATGTTTTCCTGTTCAAGCAAAGATATTCCTCCCTCCTTTCATTTTGTTAGCTTAATCCTTCATGAACAAGTTTGCAAACAACCTGAGTTAACATTGATATGATTTTTAGCTGTTACAGAGGTTTTATTTTCTGTATCCTGTAAAAAATGTTATTAATACACTGCAGAGAACACCACTCATCAGATCTTTTCCAAATCCATTGTCAACATCCCAGCAATTTAACATTTGAAACTGGTCCTCATGACTTGCTCCAAAGGTTTTTACATAAAGCTGAATCAGGCCCCTGGACATGTTGGAGGAACGAAGGATATTGATCTAGGCTGCTTTCAAAGAGTAGATGACAAGGACCTGCAGGAATATACCTCTTCTCTCTTTCAGTAATTACACTAACACATTAGCTTGCAGGGATTAGGTTCTTCCTTCCTGGATTTTGGGAGTGCTGGAGGAAGAGACCACCCACACTGGCTTTAATCCCTGGCAGAGCCCTTCCTCCACCACTGCTCCTGCCTCAGGGGTAGGACAGGTACATGAGGCTGTAATTAACCACCCAATGCACCTATGCTGATGTATCAGTTTAAATCAGAAGAAAAATGGTGGACAAAGGCTAAAAAGTCTTTGTAACCACCAAATAACTAATTGAAGGCAAATGTGTCATGGAAGATAAACATTTTCAGGTACAGATTGAACCAGCTGACAGATTTAATAGCTTCCATAAAACACCAGAGTGCAACAGCTTTTACAACTGTCTTTATAGGCAACCATCAATTTCCATCTGGGCTTGGTGGCTACCAGATCAATGTGCCATGTCTGAGGAAGTGCAGAAGCCCAGGCTCAGATTTGCTCTTCTTTCAGTGACAGAAGTTTCCAGTTTAATCCAAATCCATGGTCTTGATTAAGAAGAGGCTACAGCCTCTGTTGATGAGTACATTTAAGGTTAAGGTTTTTTCAGGCTTTGTGTAATGCCTGCTTAAATGCCACACCATTCCAGCCTATGCTCTTAGGTAAAAAGGGAAAAAAAACCAAAGGCAAATTCACACTTGCCCTGGGAACAGAGAAGGTCAGTGTGAAGCACCCTGCTGGCACCACAATTCCCAAACCCTCATCATGTGCAAATTCTAATTGAATTAGCATGTCTTAAAGGTGCAAGCACCAGATGCAAATGGCTGAGTACAGCCCTGGCATGGTCAAACACAGCCTATATCTGTGCCAAATTTTTCCTTAACCAAGCCTCCATGGCTTGGTCTTCCTAGTTGAAACCAGGCAGTCGAGCTTTCCTGAGGCCACACAAGGGGACAAACTCCCCTCTGGCTCTGCCAAGGCCACGTGGTCCACTTGAGATATTAACAAATGCTCTCAGAAGTGCTGTGTCTAATTTAAATTCCAAATAACAGCAGCAAGGCTTACATAGTTATTTAACAGTCAAAAGAGAGGGGTAGGCTTTTTATAGTCTAAACTTTAGAAGTGATAAAGATCTATTAATCATCTAACATGCAGTTTATCTACAGACAAATAGGATTAAAAATAGAGCAGGTAGTTTCGGCTTTTTTTTTTTTTCCTTAATTGGCATGAGAACAGCAAGCTGGCAGATGAGGAAAAAAAAAGGTTGCTGAGGATGCCGAGCACAAGGCTATGGCTGAGCTGCAACCAGAGCTCTCTCAATTATTTTCTCTCCCTGATGAGAGGGAGATCTTAGGTACCCTTGAGTGGCCCTTTTCTGTAATGAGGATCTCAGTATTTGGCCTATTCATATTTTTCATTTCATTTCTCTGCACTTGGACCAGGAAATCACGAGGCTTGTCTTGGCATTTTACCACAGGAATCAGTGCAAAGAATTCACCCTTTTAAGTGCTTGGCCCTGCCTCAGAGTTTTTTAATCTTTCCTTTCCTAAATGTAACTGATTGACAGGAGTATGCATCCCTGGGTCAGTTTTCAACTCATGTTCCCAATAGCTTAACTCAAAAGAAATACAGTTTCACAAAGAATTTTCCTTGGGACAGTCTGGAAACCCTTCTTGTCAATGAATAATTTCTACCCAGTGAAACACAGACAGAGCTATGCTGCTCAGCTAAGTGCACTGTGAAACTTTAACCTCCTTCCCTGTCCTGTGGTGGCAGAGACTGTGTTTTGCTGCTTTGTGACCCATGACTGACCTCACCATGAACTCACAGATTTTCAGTGCACCTCCTTGAGGTTTGGGATTGAGTTGGCACATACATTTAAAGAAGCAGATGGGAAACAGCAACTTTCATTTCTTCCTTGTTTCTACTGAGCATTATATACAGTGAGAGTGGGGCAGAGAGTGCCAGGACCACTGTTCCTCGTCTGGGACACAGATTTGTTCCCGTTGCTGCTGGATGGAAACCATGACACTGGAGATGACACTGTCATTCCAAGAAGCTCCAGGACCTTGTGATAAATTCCTGAGGGTGTCAGAGGGTGAGAAGCACTGGGACACCCCTCCGCACTCCAACAGCCCCACCAAGAGAGGGTGTGCCCAGAAGCTCACGGGTGATGCCAGAGCAGCACATGGACAGAAGCCACCTCACCAGTATCCTGATTGACACCTGTGCCTCTGGCTCTTCCCTATCTGCTCCTTCCAACCTCACCCCTCCACCGAGTTAGTTTCTCTACACCCACACTTTTCCACACCCACAATTCCCTTCACCTGTCATAATATGCACCCTGGCTGTGCTGGCAAGCCCACGACACCCAATTCACGGCTGTTAGCAGGCCCAGAAAGGGAAGCCTTGCTCAGTCAGCTGCTCGTGCAGTACCAGCCACACAGAACACCAGAGTTCCCTTCCAGCCATGTCTCCAGAGGGCTTTTTCTCACCACGGCATTGCCCTGCACAGGGATCCATCCCAGGAGGGCTGCGTGACTTTGCCAAGCCTGTGCCAGCAGCCCAGAGCTATTTTATAATTAGGATGCTTCACTCAAACAAGACAAGTTGTTAAGAGACAAGTACAGAAGAGCATTTTGTGGAAAGGCTGGGTAGAGAAGAATAAGGCAGTTTATTTCACAAGGAGCACTGGTCCAAAAAGGAAAGGAAAGGTTTTTCTTTTCATTAAAAGCCAAACCAGACCAAACCCCACTTTTCCGTCAGTGTCAGCAGAGCACCCAGGCTCCTGTAGAAAGGCTGCTACAGCCAGCCTGGGCCTGACAGTGCTGCCCTGAGAGAAAGAAAAAAGCCAAACCAAACAAACAAAATCCACTCTTACTCTGAAGTCAGTCCTGCAACCTGTACACAGCAGCCTCAGCAGAGCCAGGACAGCTGAGGAGAGATTAGGCAATGTGTGGAACAAGCTCTCACAGCACAGAGTCCACAGCTCCGGGAGGGCCCCACGCTGCCAGCGGGGCCGGCCGAGTCCGGCACAGGCAGCTCCCTCTCTCTGCCTTCTGCCCGAGCTTCTCTTTGGAGCTTGTGCTCCCAGGGGGCCCGAGCAGATCCGAGGGATGCAGGGAACAAAGTACATGCAGTGTTGCGACCAGGCTTTGCCAGGCAAAAGGTTACAAAGGCTGCTAAGCTGCCCCATGCTCCTGGATGTGAGACTCAGGCTTTGGGCTGCCCACTGCACACTCAGGAAGAGGCGTTCAGTACCAACCTGCAGGGCTCAGCAGGAGGAAATCAAAGAGAAAAGCTGTATGGCACTCAGCTGTGTGCATTTCCAGTTAGCACATGTACTTGTGAGAGCTGCCCCTGCCAGGCCACCCAGGCTGGTCACACCAGAGATTTGTCACCAGGGCCTTGGTGCTGCTGCCTGCATTGGCTGCTCTGCCTGCTCGGTGCTGGTCAGCCGGCACGTCCTGGCCTTCTGCTGGCTCAGCATGAAGGAGTTGTCTGTGGAGCTGTCTCTGGGATACTCTCTTGTCTGGCATCTCCCTCCAGAGCTTGTGGTCAAACTCTTGTTATTTTGCTTTCAGCACCAGCAACTCTCATACTTCAGCAGAGATGCTCAAGCAGGATTGAGAAACCTAGAACTCTGCTCTACCTGCTTTACCTGCTCAGCCTCCCTTACAGCCCTCCCTTGGCCAGGGTAAAGTGATTTCAGCAACTTGGATGGTAAAACATTTAGCCTATAGGTCACAGTTGGGAGGAAGTTGTAATGGCAGCACAGACACTGCCATCTTTATGCAGTCCTACAAATTCATAGAATTGTAGAATCACAGAATGGTTTGAGTTGGAAGGGACCTTAAAGATCATCTAGGTCCAACTCCCTCCCATGGGCAAGGACACCTTCCACTAGACCACATTATTCAAAGCCCCAGCCAACCTGACCCTGAACACTTCCAGAGATGTGGAATCCACACCTTCTCTGGGCAACCTGTTCCAGTGCTTCACATCTTCATAGTGAAGAATTTATTCCTCATATCTAATCTAAATCTATGCTCTTGCAGTTTAAAGCCATTTTCCCTTGTCCCATTAGGGGCAGATCCATAAGGAGCGATTTACCCTGCTGTCTACTGACCTGACCCAAGAGGTTTGGATGTGTATGTTTAAAGACTAGAAGACATTCACAACAAATACACCACACCAAACATGGAAATATTTCTGCCACATCCTCACTGTAGCTGGCTTAGTCTTGACCCTGTAAATGAACAAAACCTAAAGCTGGCAAAGGTAGAAAAACCTCTGTAAGGAGCTCAAACTGTGGAACAAACAAAAGTGTAGGGAAGGTGAATGGGGGAAGAGGAGAGAAGGAGGGAAGAAAATTCAGTGCAGGTTATATTGTGTTTGAGGATCAGTCAGCTTAAAGTGCCATAAAATCCTTTATACAAATATTCTTGCAGTAAAATGAAATGGCAGCTCTTCTCAGGGAAACTGCAGCCACCCTCAGTCATCATAGCAACAGCCTAAATGAATATTTTTTTTTTCTTTTTGAACCAATTGCTCTCACTAGTGGTATCCTTATCCTGTATCCTATCAACCTGTATCCTTACAAAGTACTTCAGACCAGTATATCAAGTTCAAGTGGAAACTGTTTAATACATTTATACACTCAGGCTGGATAAGGCTTTGTTCCATAACTATTTTTCATGGTGAGATAACAGACAGAACTGCATGAGTCACTAACTGTCCATCAAAGCACTCATAGGTTATTCATGACTCTCCTTACCACTGGGAACAGATAAACAGTTTAGATATCCCTCAATTAAATCTCTCCAGGACCACCTAGTCACAGATATTTTATTTATTTCCTACTTTAAAAGCTTTTGTCCCTGTCTCCTGAGTTCACTAGAGTCAAAGTTGGTGCAGTATTACTCTTTTTTATTTCATTCCCTGCTTTTGCCAGAAGGTTAGTCAACATCTTGAGTCCTACCCCACTTACTCAGACAAAATCTCACTGACTGCAAATATGAATGGGGCTCATTTCCTCATTTTGTCCCATGGGACAAGAAACATGCTTTATAATGCTCCAGGTTACATATGGCTCAGATATACTGCCAGGGCCTTCCAGCCTGTTCCAGGGCAGATTTCCTGTATCCCAGACAGCTTCCCATTTAAACAGGCACAGACTTCCTTCCCACCATGCAGGTGGGACCATAAGTACCCATGACCCTGCATTATCAAACCCATATCTTCTGAGCAGGTCACAAGGGCATAGTGGGAGCAAAGAGGTAGTGTTCAAGCCACCAAACAGTTATTCTTTCATCAGAGCAGCAATGAAACCAGCACTGCACAGATCCAAAGAGGAAATTCTGCCATAATAAGCTTAGATCAGAGTGCAAAGTAGGTGGAAACATGCCAGTTAATGACTTCCAGCTCCTGCATGGAGAGCACAGTGGAGGAGGACAAATGGAGCAGTGTCTGTCCTCAACTTGAGAAGTCACAGAGCTCCTTTCTTCTAGATGCTCCATTTGTGTATTTGGAGTGGGGGTGGCTTTAGGGATGAATACACACAATGACACATAAAAACATGCCACACATTTGGATCTCAAATCAGACAGGCTTCCACAATGCTCTGCAGTATTAATAGTTTGATTTTCATGTAACTCATTACAGGACAGAGCTATTTAATGAATTCAGATATCAGTCCTAAGAGCAGTACTTCTCCCTTGGGGCTGAGAAGGCATGAAGGAGAGGAAGGTCTGGAAGCCTACCATTTGCACTTGGGTCCCTTCTTTCCTTACTCATAAATCTCAAATCAGGCACTTCCAAAATATACTGAACTTGTCATAGAATAAAGGGCACAGCCACAACCTCATCTTTCACAGGACAGGGAGAAACCCTCAAGCATGTAGCCAGGGCATCCAGCTAGGGCTACAGGATAAGGAAAAGGAAAGAAAGCTACATCTGTGACATGCCAGTGGATTAGCACTGAAATAAAGATTGAGTTCCTTGATTATGCAGCCCTCTCTAAATCTGGGCTTGATAGAAGTCCTGGCTCTACCCACGCAGCAGGACCAATAACTACCTGGGAACCAGCAACAGGCCCAGGCCAGAGTGAAGCAGGTCAAGAGTCCCTAAGGCTCAACCACTTCATTCAATACAAACAACCAAAAGGGCCAGAATGTCTAAGGACTGTACAGACAAGCGGCAGGACTGCCTCAGGCCCTGCAACCCCTCTGCATCATCATCCCTCTAAAGATGGTTGACTGTTCCTGTGTTTCTCAGACATCTGCCTTTACTGGTCACAGCTCTCAGTCAGAGGGAAATTAGGGACTGAAGTTCCAGACTCCCACTCTTTTGCCACTAAAGCACCCAACCATGCCATTCCCCTGGTCTTCAGCAGGCCCTCAGATTCAATTTCCCACGGAGAGATCACCTCTTCTCTCTCCTGCCTCTCTCCCACCCCTCCAGAGGCTGAGAAGCAGGTCCCATCTCTTCTATCCCCTCATCTTGAGAAAGCTGATGGCCAAGGCATTCCCAGACAGCCAAGAAGTCTGTGCTACAGTCTCACTGCCACATTGAGCAGACAAAGTTGGGATGCCCTCACTGGGAAAATGACCCAGTCAGTCACCAGCTAGTGATCCCTCAGATAAAACCTCCTGAGAGGGAGAAGGGTGAGAAGCAGAAAGTCTCACACCAGCTCCACTGATGCTGAGAGACACCTTTACACTTGAACACCCTGAGAAATGAAAAAAAGGTGTTCTGGGGCTGAACAAATATGAAATATAAATTTTCAGAAGAATGGGCAAACATTTCTGCCTGGTTCTTTTGCAGGATATGAACCTCACTTAGAGTGCAGGTTTCCAACCAAAACTCAAAGCAAAACTGATGGAAACACAGACTTTTACAGGAACTCTGCTCAAAATAACTACCTTAGCTCAGGTTTACTAAAAATTCAAATCTCTCCTGTAGCCAGGTTGTGGGCTGGGGAGGAGAAGAGCAGCTGGGGGCTCCAGGGGAAGGACGAAGAGAGAGAACAGGAAAGCCAGGAGCCCAGCCCCGCTTGCCAGAGCAGCAGCCCAGCAGCTCTGCACACCTAGCCCTGGAACCACCACACTGTTCCTGAGCTGTCAGCATTTCTGAGCTCAGTCCCTCTCCATGACAAAGAGGTTCCTTGCCTTAATTACCACATCTGTTTGCTGCCCACTGGGGCAGGACTGTAAACTTTTCCAACACTTGCATGGGTGCTTTTTGAGCTTTCTGTTCCCCCTGCTTTGTGGCCACTCTGCCCATGCTCCAGCCATGACCTTGCACCTTCTCTCTCTGCTGTATTCCAAGCTGGAATACTACTCCACTTCCTCATTTGAGCAGCCTATTCTCCTTATCTCTTGTAAACTCAGCAATGTGAAGAACATAGGACACAACAGCACTGGGATGGGACACCTGATGTCAGGAATTGCTTCCCTGGCTCCCTGAGCAGGACTGCAGTTTGACAAACCTTGCTTGACAAACACCATTGCAAGCCTTGGAGAATATGGGAACAGCTCTTCCCTTCTGTGAGTTGGACCTGTTGCTCTTCACCCTGGATAAAAGGCTGTTGAGCACTCAGGGCTGCCAGAAACTGCTCTTTCCTTGGGTTTTTTTTCCCCTTTATAAGCCACAGACAGAAGAAAACCACAGAGGGAAGAAAAGCCTTTAATCAGCATTGGAGATTTGGCTACTAAACTTCAATTCTCTTTTAATTTTCAAACAGGCAGATCTATAGCAGAGATAAGCATATGCCTAAGCAGTTTGCTGAATCAGAATCAAAAGAGTACTCAGATTCTCCACTCAAAAGTTGCTTTGATACCTCAGTTATGCAATTCACTTAAACAGTACATATAAATAAAATACATACTTTTTTTTCCTCCTGTGCTTTTGATGCTGATATTTCTGTAGGAGAAAATGCATATCCCATCTCTAACAGAATTCACTCTTCTTTGGCAAGCCTGGCCCTGCTGGGTGGTACAAACAGGCCGTCACCTTGGCCGAAGTGACACTGACAGGCAATGGGCTTTGGTCCCCACGAGTCAGACTGCTAAAGGCAGCCTGGCAAATAACTGCTATTGAAAATACTCCTAAGTCTTTGCTCTGAAGACACAAAAAAAACTAAAGAAGAACTTTAATATAACAGCCCTGTCTCTAATGTAAGGTTTTCTCAATGCAGTAAAAATGACAAACTTTTCTACTAAAGGTATTTTTGCTGGCAAAGGAATTACAAGTTCAGTAAGTTAAATAACATAAACAGGAAAAAGATCACGTTGATTTAATTATCCACCTACAATGGTATTTTAATGATACAGAAATGGCTTTTTTTTTCTTTAACAAGCATTTCATTATCATAAGCTTGTAATGTGGGCCTGGCCTTAAAAATCTGGGGGACAAATTTAAGCTGTAAGTCACTTTATGCTGGAAAAATCTGTAACCATTATCCTTTGCAGATACAGAAGCCAGTGCGCTCTGCCACACAAAGCAAAGGCTCTTGCTTTGGTGTTTTTTAGAGACGACACTTTTTATTTAATTTTAGTTTTCCCCCTTACAATAGAGAACAACCCTAAAGAGTTTTGCAGACGGCTTTTCAAAATAAACACACAACGTGATGCTGCTGTGGGGAGGAGGGAGAGGACAGGCTCTGCTCCTTGGGGGCAGGAAATGAGTGTTGGCGGAGCAGGAAGGCTGACAGCAGGGATGGCAGGTCCTTGGAGCACCCCAGCCAGGTCTGCCTGCTCCCAGCCCCACACCAGCTCCATCGGTGCCACATCGTGTCCCATCAGACCAACAGCCTCAGAGCCAGGCTTTGTGGGACACTTCTGAAAAGGTTTTATTAAGGAATAAATCCCAGAACAAACCAACCACAAACAAACCAAAGCAAGGCTGGGATTTGAAGTTGCTTCCATGTGGCTTTATGTTTTAAAAATCATCACAGGATTGATAGTACTGTAGGATCTGACCCCCTCAGTTACACACATGCTGCAGTGGTCTGAAATCCAGCAGGGTGCTGTGAATCTGTTTTTTATATATGCATGAGCTGAAAGACCACATTGATTTCTATAGTTAATAACCAGGAGGTTAGTGAAGGGCAGCAAAAGCAGCCTCCATTCAGATAAATGCTGGTCTGAGTTTCAGCAGTGATCAAATGGGAAGTTTGCAAACCAGGCCTTGGAAGAGCAATTAGAAGTTTTAAAACATCCTTCCTTGCTTTTTCTCCTTGAAGGGCAGATGGCTGTATGCAATCAAGTTGGGAAAGTTAAAAATATTATTACTCCACAGGCTGAAAAGTCCCACCTGGATGAGTTTAAAGCCACTGCAGCAGGTGAGTGGCTCTGTCCTGTCTGACTGTGACCGGGAGCACAAACAGCTCCAGTTCACGCGTCCTTGCCGAGGGAGCCAGCGCTGCCCCTGCAGCAGGGCTCTTCCAGGGACCTTGGCAGCCTGAGATATGGGACTTCCAAACCTGGACAGGGCACGGGCTGGCTTTCTGCTCTGGCAGCAGGGAATGTGGCATCAGTGCCAACGCTGTGCTCAGAGAGGTGGGGTTGGGGGAGCTGGGCCAGCTAAAGAGCAGTCACCATTGCCAGGCACAGCCCAGCCTGGGCCTGTGTCTGGGGAATCAGGCATTCCCTGCACAGGGCACAGCCCTTCCCAGTGCAGGGGCAGCAGCCTGAGGGTCCTTCTGGGAGCTGGGGATCTCTCCCTCTCTCACAGACTGCCACAGCTGTAGTACAACAGTGAGCACCTCACTGCTGCTCACTTGGCCCCAAAGTAAACTAACACCATCCTGCCCTGCTCTTGTTTGTTTGGCTTCAGCCTCCTGCTCTTCTCCCTTGTTCTGACAAGGAACAGCCATGGCAAAGAGAGGGAACACGTGTTTTCTGCCTTCTTCTGAACAACAGAGGCTTCTGCAACACACTGATCTGTGAGGCAGCAAATACGAGGAAAGGCCAGAACAGTGTGAAACCCCTTTGGCCTCCTGAAGCTGACAAGAACTTTACTATTGGTTATTAGTGCTGTATGGGGAAAGCCCAGGCACTGTTTATGCAATAATGGATATTTTATGTCCAAACAAGCAGTTTAATAAAGGTTGATCATGCCAACCATAGCAAAGATACCATATTTTTTTTTCTGTTTAATCAACAAAAACCTCCACCCATTCTCGAACTGTTAAATTCTATCAGAATAAACACCTGTTTGGAGTCTACACTTAGTTTAGAAACAGGAGGAAGCCATTTCCCTTGACATTTCCTCTACATAACCTTAACACAACATAATAAACAATTCAGTAATGCTGCCATTGTTACTAAATCTGGCATCAAGGTGCTGCTTTTCTAAGAGGGAGAAATCGAGGCATCAATTTTCATGACATGTTATTGCTCCACAGCTTTCCTACTACAACACCAAGCCCTTTCCTAGACAGGCTGAGTTCCTTCAGAGAAAGGCACCTGTTTCAGCTCCTTTCCACAGAAATATTAATGGAAATAGAAATAGAAATAACAGAAATAGAAATGTTGGTGGTAAGGCCAAGTGGGTGAGGCTGCAAAATGCTGAGTAATCCTGTGTGACTGAGCTACTCTGGGTAGGGGCTAAGGACACACAGTCCTGGACAGAAAGGCTTCAGAATCGAGCTGTTACTACTGAATTCCTCTCTTTTGCAATCTGTCAGAGAACAGCTGTGCCAAAATGGAAAAAATCCCGGAAAGTTATTGAAACATCCTTACTATTAAAGACATCGTGTTTCCACTGCAAATGGATGAAACTCCCAGTGGGATTTCTGGTGTCTGTTAAGGTCAGTGCTTGTGGCATTACAAAATATAAGGCGTTCTGTGATGCTGTACTCACAGATTTTGGGAACATTTTTAAGTAAGACTGGAAAAAAATTGCTTGTTGTGCTTTACACCAGTGCTTGCCTGTAAGGACACATAACACTGATGTACTGTCCTTTCTGCCAGTGCTCAGTGTTACTCAACCTCCTTCCCTTGTGTACATCCCTTCTGACTTTGCCCCACTTGGCTCCAGTGATTGGGACTACTTTAAAAAGTCTTCTGTTGGCTGCATTTGAAATCTCCAATGAAGGGACTGCAGTGACTTTCAGACTGTGCAGCATCCTGTAAGGGCAAATGACTTATTCCTGTTCAGACTGGCAATCACAAAACTAAAGGTTTAAAGAGGGTCATCACAACAACCACTGTCATTTTCCTTCATCTCCACCAGTGTCTCAGTCAGTGTGGGGGGAAGGACTGCGGACAGCAGAAACAGCTGTTCTGTCTCTCTCTCAACTTGCATTGCTTAATCTTTTCCATAGTCACTGGTATATAATATCCCTCTTGGGAAACAAAACCTTTTCCATACAGAACTGAGGATTGCTTCAAACTGAAAGGATTTTGCCCCTTTTTCATCCCTCCAGAAATGCACCCTGGATAGACAGATTTTAATATCTCACTGTGGTGAGGAGAGATCAGACACTAAATGGCATTCCATGCAAGTGAGGACTCATTACTGTGAAGCTGTTGTTTCTTGCCCAGCCAGTTATAACTGAAGCCTATAAAATTTCCATTGTTCATGCCTGGAATGTCTCACAGACTATGCCTGGACAAGGTAAACCCCAAATCCCCATTCACTGGACTGATACATGAGTTGACAAACATGCACGGGATGGAAAAGTAACCTAAGACTGTGCCATTTGAGCAGGTTCTGTCCAGAGATCTCCAGTGGAGGTTTTAATTCCATCTGTGGAAGTACAGACACTGAGGGGTGAAGTCACTCGCCTTGAGGCGTGCAACAATTTAATTGCAGAGCTGGAAATAAAAACTGAGGAATAAGAACATGCTGGACCATGCTATAATCAGCAGATGCTATTGCTTCCAAGTTCTAATTAAAGAGCTGTCATTACACAAAAAGCATTTGTAGTTTGCAGTAAAACTGATAAAGCTCAATAGCCTGAAATATTGGAGGGAGGGCATATGTTTTTTAAATCTCCCAAAGATGACAATATACTCTTTTTTTTTTTCAGTCTGCCTCAGCCTCTGTAGCTAACTGATCTCAGCTATGAGGTTTCTTTCTGCTCTAACAAACCCACGGTCTTGCCAGTCCAAATTAAGTAATATTTAAAATATACAGGCTACACTGCAATTTCCTACCTGAGACTATGTGAGAGAAACACCACTTTAGCACTCTCACAGAATAGATAGAACAACCAGTGGGAAAATAACAAGCCTGGGAGAAAACAGAAGTGGTTGATGTGCTGCAGCCATCATTAGCACAGCTGGCAATGTTTAAATGCATGAAAATATAAATGAACCCATTTAGTGTCTTGGGCATGCAAATGCACACACAGACACACATGAATACACACATTTCTCTGCAAAGGGAGCTCCTGCTTCCTGGTGACCCTGTGCCCAGCTCCACTTCAGCAGGCACTTGGCACTGGATGCAGCCCCAGGGCTCAGGGCTGCGTTGGAGCAGCTGCTGGATGTTCGTGGCCAGGTCTGCGAGGCAGGCAGGGGCTCAGCACCACGGCTTGTCCTGAGAGCAGGGCCATGGGACACCACGGGCTGGGGACACCATCAGGCTGATGGCACACATGGCTGGTGGCACACATGGCTGGTGGCACACATGGCTGGTGGCACACATGGCTGGTGGCACACACGGCTGGGCTCTGCCATGGCCAGGTGCTGACACGTGCCCAGGCAGTGTTTTGGGGTTAGGGTGAAGGTGTGCCCAGGGTTACTCAATGCCAGTGCCTCCAGCTAAGTGAGGAGCAGCAGGAACAGAGTCTCTGGAGCCTTGTCCTGCCCTGTTCCTTAGGGCAGGCAGCAGCTGAACTCAGGCCATTGTGAAAGGTGAGAGGACAGGGAAGCACACATCTCCACGTTTCCCACAAAAATGAAATACCTCCAAGATTTTCCTGCAAACAGTTACTTGGATTTCTCACTGCTGGTCACATATTGCTGTGAATCCCAGAGAGGTGAGGTGTACAATCACTGCTGGGAACAGGGAGAAGCTTCACTGGGCTCCACAGACCAGGTGAGTCTGTGTGGAGTGCATTAAGCCACAAGTGACAGAGAGCTGCTATGTCCCATAGCTTCCGATACCATTTTTGCTAAGAAACAAAAATTAAAAGTGTCAAAAGGAGGCCTTCAGCTGAGCTTATTTCCAGATCTTTTTCCTCTAGGTGTCTTGGGATCCCAAGTATCACCTTCCTGTCACCAAAGCCTGCCAGGGCACCAGGCCCAGACTCTGACAATGACCCAGGGTGAGGACTACTCTCTGTATGCTGTTGTGTTGGCTCCACGGAGAGCCCAAGGAGACTGATCAACCTCTTGGGGTTGAGACAATCCTGGAGCAGCTTTCAATAAAATGCATCCCTGCCCTGCCAGAGAAGATCCATGCCTGCTGCCAGGAGCAGGAATAGAGCATGTTGTCTGTCCTGTGCAGGGAGGTTGAAGACAAGAGACTACACCTTGCTGTTTCAGTTGCTGTACAGGCTGTGCTACAGAGGAGCTGTAAGTATTTTGCTTATAATTCACTCCTTTTTGCCTTCTGACTCATGGCTGTGATCCCACCTGCACTGTGAGTCTGCTGCCAGCAGCCAGCACAGCAGCCAGGCCCATTCCCAAGAGGAGGCACAAAAAGGCCCAGGTTTGTGTGGTGAGCTCCTGAGGATCCCTGCCCAGCCTCTGGCAGCAGCTGGATAAGGGTGAACAGACCAGGCCTTCACAGCATGGAGAGCAGAACTGGGAATCCTCCTGCCACCTTTGCAAACTGAGTCATCTCCACAGCAGCGCTGCTTATCTTATCAGTGTAAAAGTGAAGGCAGAAAACCTGGAACAGCAGTAGTGCCCTGTTCTGTGGCACTGGTGAGCAGGGCAGCCAAACTCCCCCCCAGCAGTCACAGTCTGAATCTGGAAATGTCTGTGCTGCAGAGAAGCCAGTCTTTGTCCTCTACATCTCTTTATCACAGACTATGCTGAAATGGAAGGGACCCACAAGGGTCATCAAGTACAGCCCCTGGTCCTGCACAGGACCAGCCCTAAGAGTCACACTATGAGAGCATTGTCCAAACACTTCTGGAACTCTGTCAGGCTTGGTGCTGTGACCACTGCCCTGGGGAAATGTTCCAGTGCCCAGCCACTCTCTGGCTGAAGAACCTTTTTCTAATACTCAGCTAAACCCCCCTGACACAGCTTCAGGCCATTCCCTTGTGTCCTGTCACTGTCACCAGAGAGCAGAGATCAGAGCCTGCCCCTCCTCTTCCCCTCCCAAGGGAGCTATACCTGCAGTGAGGTGTCCCCTCAGTCTCCCCAAGGCTGAACACACCAACTGACCTCAGCCACTCCTCACATGGCTTCTTCTTGAGGCCCTTCACCATTCTTGGTGCCCTCATTTGATCAAGTTTCACACAGGCTGTGCCAGAAGCAGCCTTGAGTGGTGACTCAGGTCCACATCAGCCCTACAGAGGTGCAGCACAGGCGTGTAGGCACTGGGGCTGTCAGGTCAGAACCAGCCAGCTCCGCTTCACTGAAAGCACAGTTACTCACAGCACATTCCTTCTGCCTCCATTTAATTGAGATTTTTTATGGGTACTCCAGAGCCAAGAGGTCTTTAGAAGGTTTGCTCTAAAAGCAAAGACTAATACTGGGCTAGAAGTTCAGGTAGTGTTTCAGCAGAGCTCTACCAATGTTTACCACAAAAAGAGAAAAAGAAAGTGGAAATGCCTTAAAACAACACAGCTAGAATTATCTCTAAAGTGCTCTTTGGTCAAGGTGGTGTCCTAAGTAAAAGGGGACAGGTGCATCAAAGTCTTTAGGAGATAAAAGGGAGAAAAAATACCAACAACCCCCACTCCTGAGGTGCATTTGAGGTCTTTGGCAAAATATAGGCAATGAGAGAAAGGCTTGTGTAATTGCCCTCTAGACAGCAAACCAGGGCAGGTTTCAGGAGCTACAAAAGAAAAGCCAGTTGTGCTGCAGTGCGTGAGAGACGAGGCACAGGGTCATTGGCCTCTGGGGCAGTTGGCTCCCGTCACTTTGATCAGTTCACCAAAGCTGGAGACAGCCAGTTGGCAGGTCAGAGTATTCTCTGGAAAGCAGCAGGATTCCTGCCATGGCCCCTTGCAATGCCCATCCCATTACTGCGTCAGCATGAGCAACAGAGTTTAGAGTTACGCAAGTTTCTGCTCCTGTTAGATCTAGCACAGGGGCTGTTCGAGCTGTGCATGGTCAGAAGTCATCTTTCAGCTGCCAGTTCTAGAGATCCTTCTTATTCAAAACTGTCCATAAGCACATGTGTGGTTGGGTTGCACTCACTGGATTTCTCCTAGGCTCTTGTGCTCTCAGCTGTGTCACTGCTGCAGCCACCAGGAAGGTGGCACAAGGTGGAACTTCCATTACACACAGGAGCAGCATTTTGCTTACCTACCTACAGGCAAACAGAGGCTGCCCATAGGGAAGTTCATGCTTGGCAAAGAGAATTATGAATTTGATTCTAGCAGCACTACAGAACCTGGTTGCCTAATCACATGAAGGGTTCACCCAAGTTACCAGAGGATCCAGAAAGACAAATTCCTGGCCTGTAGCAGGGTATCTTCAGGGTGTGTTGTTGAGATGTGTTTCAGTCCCAACAGGATGAACACCAGGTACAGAGTTCAGGTTGGAATGCCATGTGCCCTGCCTGGGAGCACAGACAGATCCTGTCCACCTGCTCCTGCCTTCCCAGCACAGGACACTCGGGGCAGGGCAGACTGCAGGACCAACACCTTGTGCACCTTCTGCACTGACAAAAGCAGAACATCACACAGGCAGCCCTCCAAGAAAGCACTCAAAAAAGAAAGGATTTTTTTCCTTTTCCCACTCAGAAATGAAGAGATTAAGTGAGAAATCCTGACTCAAGAAAAATGAGCAGGACTTTGCCACTATTTCAACAGGCCCAGCTTTTCACCCTGAGAGCCTGCTCTGCTGTTGAGTAAGGAGATAAGCTGCCAGGAGCAATAGTCTGGCCTCGGAAATCTGGAAGGGTTTGTTGGCTGATTGCAGAAGCAGCAAATGCACAGCTCACCCACAGTGCAGATGTAATTTGCCTGCCTTCCACTTTCAGGAAAGCTGAGGGTTCTGTGTTGTTTATTGTGCAATAGGAAGACATTAATAATCATGCTTGATGATGTTTAAGAATGGAGATAAAATTCTCTATTATCATAGATTATCAGTTTGTCAAAGGGTACCCTGGCAGACAGGAGCTTTATGGGGATGAGGTTTGCATTTCAATGAGCAATCTGTGTGGAGAACTTTCAGCTCCTCTGCCATCAGATCCAGGCAGAAGCAGATCTGAGCTGAAGCATCCTTCCAAGATGCCCTGCAGTGCTTAGAGAAGTCTGATTCCAGCCAGGTCATGGTCAAGGTTGTCAAGGCTGAAAATTAGAGACAGCCTTAGCTGTAGAAGATGCTACGCTGCAGGGTAATCAGGGGTTTAGAACAGCACACTGGAAAGACCATACTTCCTGCTATTTATAAAATGCCACAGAAATACAAACTGGAAGAACTGGTGTAATGATTAAACCTCAGTGCTCCCTCGGGCCCAAGGTGCTCAGACCCTTTCCTGAAGGGAGCAGTAGAAGTACTCAATCCAGCTGCCTTGAAAAGACTTGAGAGGCTTTGCTGGGAGTCAGAGACAATCATGGCAGTATGAAACTTTGCATATATCTGAACTTAAAAGCAAGGCTCAGCATGACAAGGAGATTATCACCCCTTCACATCTGAAGTCTCTTTCTGCAAGCACGGGAGCTGGAGACATCCCTTCTTTCCTCATCTCCTTTTACAAAAAATACTTAGATTTCCCTGAAATATTGTGCGTCAAAGAGCAGTGGCTTTGCCAAGTGACCAAGTATCTTGAGAGTCACTATAGAGTCTCAAGAGCTGATAAAACTGTGCATGTGGCTGAGGAAGCTCTGGGAGATGAAAGGCAAGCCACATCCCTGCTTTGGGCCCTATTTCTACGATCCACAAGACTCGCCCAAGGGACAATGTTGGCTGGATAAATTCTCATGGACCCGAGGAGCTCCGTGCAGGAGCTGACTGACAGCAAAATCAAATTCTTCTTGTGTACAGCACCAACCCTCTGCCACGCTTTATAGATGATGAGATGCCAGCAGCCACACTGACAGAGTCACAAGACAAAACACCGGCTGCTCTCCGTTTGCTCAAGGAGACAGCCACCAGCTTGTGTGGCTGTACGAGCAGGGAGCATCTGCTGTGTGCTGGGAGTGCCATCAGCTCGGGCACACACACACACACACACACACACACACACACACGCTCACCAGATACAGCCTCACACCATAAACACAAGCTGCTGCTCAAGTGTAACACTTGGCTGGGCTCCCTGCCACCTCTAAGGCACTGGAGTGCTTCAGAAACAAGTAGATTGCTGGGATAAAAGTAACCAGCCATCATTTCTTATCCCCATTTCTTGGGTAAAGGAAGTCAGTGTGTTGCATGTGTTATGAAGCCCAGATTCCCTGAGGCAGAAGGGCATCAGTACAGCCCTGGCTCCTCCTGCCTCATGCCAGTCCTTCTTGCTGCAATCTTGGCCCCTTTCTTGATGTGTGGTCTCCCATGGGCCTGGGGGACAGAGCCTGACTTCATACTAGCTTGTTCTCTGCTTCTTCAGCCTGCTGTAGTTCAGGCTGGACAGCCCTTATTTCAGCTGTTCCATGCAGAATATGGTGTGGGAGGAGCAGTAGTGCTATTATTTTTGCATGGGTTTGCCATTATTATTTCTGCTGCTCTTCTGTAGTGTGATCCACCACTTTCCTCAACTACTGTACACAAAGCACAGATCCATTTCTGCTGTAGCATTTCAGCTGTAGCTGGACCTGTGCTGAACATGGTCAGAGGACTGTTTGGCCAGCTCTTACTGGCTTCAGGGCTGTCTGAGCCTGGGTGAGAGGGCCCTCACACAGTCCCCTGCCAGGTGAGGTGGATGTACAGTTTCACTGCAGCCAGGCAGGGCAAAGGCAGGTGGGAGGTCAGGAAGGCAAGTGCAAGGAGCACTCCCTGACTATAGCCCCATTTATCTCTCTGTCTGTTTCTACATGGCAGGGGAAGAGGAGGTTTGAGAAGAATTTCCCTTTGTAAGTCACAGTGACCTGAAAGTGCCCCAGCAAGCCAAGCCCCAGCAGAGCTGCCTGCACCAGACAAAGAGCAGCAATGGCTGTGGCTGCACACAATGATTGGAGGCAGCAGAGCCTGCATGCATTTGACAGACAAAACCCTAATAGACCAAGCACACAGCGTGGGTTGACACAGCTGCCGTCCTCTCGCTGTCTCTCTGCTCTCCTCAGAAGCGCACAGTTTGTGCTTTGCTATGAGGGCAGAGGGGATGTGCTGGTGGCTGTACCTTCCCTCCTTCCCTCTCCAGGTCTGAGCCACCCCAGAGCAAAGGGGTGAGGTTTAACCTGCCCCTCTCCACCTCCTCTTGCTGCCCTGGGGCAGGGGTTGCTCTCCCCAATCAACACCACTGGTACACTGCCAGCCTCCACAGATGGCCATGGAGCGGGGTTTTCAATACAAAAAACAGTTGAAACAACAAAAACCCTGCCGAGGCTGATTCAGCTCGTGAGCCTGCATCCCATTAAGCAAGTAATTTTTTCCAGTTGTTCAGCACAGGAACCACATGGTCAGATAAGGCTTCCCAGGCCGTGGCTGGCCACGCTGAATCAGCTCTCCCAGCCAGGCTGCCGGCAGCCAACTTACCCCAAACTGGACCAAAGTTGCTCCTTCTACTCTAGGAATCAAGTCCGTGTGAAAACAAGTCCTTATGACAAGGACTTCCAGCCAACTGGACACTGAAGTCACCCTGGCAATCCAGTTCCACCCCCTAGCAGCCCTCTCCAGAGCATGCTGCTGCCTTTTGAAGCCCATGGAGACCTGCCTGGTGCCAAAAGGAGGGAGTCTCTTTACATCCCCGGCTGGCAGGCTCCAGACATGGTCTGGAAAACAACAGAGGCAGCTGTGGGGCTCTGTGGGGTCCAAGGGGCAGCACAGCTCCTGAGGAGTGGGAAGGAGGCAGCCAGTTCCTGCACACCATCATACTCCAGAGCCAGGCCAGACACATTAACTCGACTTTTCCCCCTCTGTGTCATGGCTTGGGCTTACATTGCCTCACAGGCAACTTCACACAAATCTTGTCCTTTTGAGACACACTAAGTCATAGAACTAAAAAAATTTCAAATGCTTGTAAAATCCACAGCTGGTGGATCAGCTCTGAAACTGTTTTTCTCCTTGATGACTGCTGAGCTTTTTGCTGTCCATGAAGTGATGTAGTCTCCAGCCAGGATGTGGTTTGTGCCATTCTGCATCTGTGTCACCCACAGAAGATGCTAGACAGAAACAGTCATCAGCTGGGAGATTTCAAGAAGGACTTTATAAGAAAATAATATTTTTTTAAGGGGGATACATATCCCTAGGAATTCAAAGACCACCAAAGTAAATTAGGAATTAAATTCCCATCCTAAAGGATAAATGATAGGAACTATATATAACTGCACCTTTCATGGGCTGGCTGCCTTTGGAAATGTGTCCTTCAGTCATTTAGCTCAAGACACACTTGCTTTTAATTTAGCTTGGGAGGCTTTGACTCACAATTACTACTGACGTATATACTGCTCCCTGAAGTGAGGCACACTGAATTGTGAGTTTTAGTAACAATAGGATAAACATTAACTGGTAACCATTTTGCAATTGTTAAGCAAAGTCTAGAGATATGGGAGTTTGCTTAACAAAACTGCTTAGAGGAGTTTGCCAGGGCCCTGGACATACTCAAAAGTCATTACCAGATTGCACTGGAATCACATGAAGATGATGACGGTAGAATTACCAAAGTGTTTGAGGATTTGACCTCTGAAGCAGACTGAAGAATGGTTTTGGATTGAAAATGAAGGCTCTTCTGCCCTGTGCAAACACCTACTTGCTGGAAACACGAGGAGTGGTGTAACTGATAATGCCAAATCTGATAGAGACCTCAGAGCTCATCCAGAGACACAGACACATGCAGGGCTCTTTCTGTGCTCTGACACAGGTTCAAATGTTAACCATGAAGCTCTGGATGACCCTTGGGTGTTGGGCCAGCTACTAACCTTTAGAGCAGCCCAAAATACCCCTCTCACTTTCATGGGGCTCAGCCCCCATACCTACAGATTCCTGCTGCTTTTTTTTTTTTCCCTATTTTCTTTCCCATTTGAAAGCTACCAAAAGCACCCATGTGACAAATGCTACAGGCATTTCTGTACTAACACAGCTCCCTGAAAGCACCAGCACTGCCCTGATGCTGCACTTCTGCTCATGTGCTGAGGTGTTGTTGCCTTCCCTGGCAGCTGTGCATTACCCATGCCAGAACAAAAAATTAAACACCGTGTTTGGGTGCATTTTGTTTTTGCCAGATTATGATGTTTTGAATGTGGATAGTATCACATTACAGAATAGTGTCTGATCTAGATAATCTGAAGCCAGAGCAGTGCCAATCTTGCACTGATCCATGTCAACATGCTTATTCATGTCTCCTTGGTTAGGGAATGAGGCACTTTCCCTTCAGCCTGAGGCTGGACCAAAAATACCAAAGGGGCGCGGGCAGAAACTGCAATTATAAATGAAGACATCACAAAACCAGCCCTGCATAAAACCGAGATCATGCTCCAGGCTCGAGCTGGCTGCTGCATTTAGAATTACTGAATAAAGCAAGTACAAAATTTACCAACTTATCACTGTGAGATATTAGCTCTGCCACAAGCCATTATAACAAGGCTATAAAGTGTTACAGTATGTGGAGGACCATGACACAGTTTAAAAAAAAACCCACAGAAAACCTCAACAAGTCATACACACCCAGCATTTTTTACTGAAAGAAATTTAAAACCTGGTTTTACCAATTTTTTGGAACAGGATAGGAAGTTTTTAGCCCACATGAAAATGCACATTTTTAATTTTAGCTATGAACTACATAACATTTAAACACTGACACAAAAAGTGAATAATCTCAGATATTTTTCTTCCTTCAAACTAAGTATATATCTTGGAGATGAGCCACTGGCTATCCAGTAAACAGTGTACTTCACTAAATGACCCATTTCCTCAGCCAGACCATTTAGAGGAGATATTCATTTGCTTCCTGTAAGTAACGCTTGTGGAAGAATTTTCCACTGTGAAGCAGGTCAAGAGCCAGCAAACAGCCCTGAAGCTCTGTGCAAAACCCACAGGGCAGTGCAAGTTAGAGAATGCTTCCACTGAAGCAGCAGGAATGGGAAAGCTGGAATGGCAGAGCCTGCCCAGCAGTGGCTGGATGGGTTTTTCTTGACAGGAGGCAGTAGGAGAAGTGTAACAGAAAGGTGTTGAGAGAATCATGTTTGTCCCTAAAGCTCAGAGGCAGTAGTAGATTGTAAAACTGTGTGTGTAGCCTCCAGCAGCAGGCTCTGGGGCCTGCTCTTACAGCACAGCTCCTGTGCCTGCTGCCTTCTCCTCCCCACAGCCCCCACACCTCTGCTCACTCCCTGGGGCCGCTTGCAGCCTCCAGTTCCTGCAGGGTTAGGTTCACATTAAAGAAAAAACAACAAAAAACAACCTCAAAGCCTTCCAGCTCTCAAGTGTTATAATACTAAGGAGCAAGGACTCCCAGCACAAGAGCTACAGCCTTCACAGCCCTAAGGGGAACCACCACTGTGGGTCAGGCTGGATCAGACAATCTACCCCAGCCCTGTTCCTGCCACAGGCCAATACAGGACAGCAAGGAAAGAGCAGGAGAGGGTGAAATCAGGAGGAATTCAGTGGCATGTTTCTTCATTCCCTTGGAGATGCCAGAGAAGACCAGGACTAGACCACAGATGAAGGTACAGAGCAGGACTCTCTCTGCTCTCATGTCAAATCCCTCATTTCCACTTTGCCAATAATCCAGTGTTCTCTCTGGCACAAAGAGCAAGGTCCCTGCAGCTCACTGTCCTCATCCCCTGAAACCCTGAAACCTTGGTGAGCCCTCACACATCCTGGATTTCCAGACATTCTGGATTCCCAACAAATGTACAAAATGTCCAGCTTCCCCTTGGATGAGCCCTGTAGGTGGAAGAAAGGACACATCTAGAGGGAGGTCATCTACTTCAGGATGGAATCTTGCTGTTAGACCTGACCGAAAAAAGCCTGGCAGACACTGAACAATATCACCTCAGAGCCCTTTTATGGAAACATTTTCACAAAATGATGATATGACAAAAGACTTTAAGCCAATCTGAGGTACAGGGAAAAGTGGCAAGTGGGTGCTATTGTGAGAAAGCTTAGGAACACTGTGAACTGGAAAAGTACTCCTAAATTGCAGACTGAATTGGACAATTACAGTTTTCTACTTTCAACCAAGGACTCCACAGACTCTTCAGAGTGCTTTCTTCTGTCCCCAAAAATGCTCTTTAACTGCCATGACATCTGGTTTTCCTCCATAAACAGATCACATGCAAGCTGTAACCTCACAGGGGTGGTGATGTGGTTAAATATGATGAAAAACAGCCACAGAAGTCTCCCACTGTGATCCTACTGGCATTTGGACGAAGATGTCCATGCCAGTTCAGCTAGTGACTGATGGAGATGCTAAAAAGTAAACTTCTAGAGTCATTGGTGTGAGAAGGAGCTGGTAGGTACCTTTACAACATTTTGAAGTGATATATGCTGACTATTAAAGTCAAACTTTTAAAAAGAAACATAACATAAAAAAAAGATAAGCAGTCATTAATGGCAGCCCCTACAACAAGGAGTTGGAACTGGATGATCACTAAGGTGCCTTACAACCCAAACCATTCAATGATTCTATGAAAATAAAAGAAAGCATTTTAGAAACTTTTTGTGTTCCACTGTAGTTACTATTGAGCACCAGAGCTCTTTCACAGCTTTGTTGTCTCAAACCCAGTGAGGTAAAGGTTATGCTGTGCTATGTTTGTTCTTCGGGACTTTATACTTTCTTTTAAAGATATCATCTTGAATACTTATGAGGTGTTACTTACTTAAGAGGAGAAAGCACACATAGTAGAGGCAGTCATGTGTTACAAATAATAAATAAAGGAAATAGAGCTGAAATGTTAGCAAATACTTTCAGTACTACAAGAAAAAGGGCTTAAATATTGAAGTAATTTCTGAAAGGCTCCTAGAAGTATGCATATGGACAGGCCATTCAGGAATCATATTCTCTGACTCTTTCCTTACATTTGGCTCCTAACCTCCTCTTCACTGCCTTTTCCAAGTGTATATTCTATGTGAAGTGTCTTTCTGAGCAGTATCCTTCTGTATTCTTTAAAAATAAACTTCAGGTAATCATACAAGTCTCTGAAAAATCTGATTTGAAGATAATCCATCTTTTTTGATCACCACAGGAGCAGTTATAGTCAAAATGAAATAAAAACAGAGCCTACTGATGTCTGATTGAAGTAAGATCCAGGCTCACATACACTGCACAGATGAGTTTTATCACTTTTTTGTACAGACCATTGTTGCCTAGTTATTCACTCACATTGCCTTCTGGAAGAAGACTAATCTGGAATATTTTTACAAAAATGCAGTGTTTACATAGGGCTTCCTGATAGAGTCTTTGAAGGCAGGGGATCTAGCTGGAAGTGTGCTGTCTGTGACATTTGCCATCCGTCGTTTGAGAGCCCCACATCAAGAGCAGCAACCTGCAGCTCCCAGCATCTCGTGTGGCCCTGGCTGAGCTGAAGGGCTCTGTCAGCTGGCAGGGCTTCAAAGCACTGTTCCAGCAACTTTATAGCAAAACTAGCTAATTACCACAGTCTGCAGCCAAGATGGACTCTCATATATTATTATATTGTCAAGTAAGAAAGCGTGGCATCCCTAAAGATCTGAGGAAATTCCCAAACTAATCACTGTTGTATATACCCAGTTACATAGCAGAACATTAAAACACTATGATATTTCAAAGCTGGAAAAAAAAAGAAAACCACTAAATACCTGACATCACAAAAACTCATTATAAGGGATCAAAAGCAGCTTTCAATTTGACACCACTTCATTCTCCTCCCACACAGCCACCAAGCAGGAGCAGCCCCTCCACTTCCAGCCATTGCTCCTGATCCCATCCACCATCTCCAACTCCCTTTGTCCCGTGGCCAAGGCTTTGCTGAGGGAACACAATGCCAGCTATGGGTAATAGCATTTACCCCAAGGTAATTCCCTTTAGGGGAGTTATTCACTGCAGCAGCACTGGGGGAAAACATTCTCATTTCAGCCCTGACCATGCACAATCCAGAACCAAGCCTGAGCTGGCAGTCTGGGAGGTGACACAGCCCTGTGAAAGCACAGAGTCTCTGCTGCTCTGTCTCCACCGAGCACACACAATGCACACAGCAACAGGACCCAACAAACCCTTCCCACCAACGTGCCCAAATTTTTGTGTGGTGATGGCTGCCAGGGTTCTGCTGACAACCTTCTCCCTGGGCAGTGCTTCTCTTCAACCACAGCAATAACAGTGTCCCAGCATTAACAGAAGGAAGCAGAGATAACAAAATATCAATTTAG
Source organism: Parus major (assembly GCF_001522545.3). Taxonomy (NCBI): domain Eukaryota; kingdom Metazoa; phylum Chordata; class Aves; order Passeriformes; family Paridae; genus Parus; species Parus major. The sequence goes on from NC_031779.1 coordinate 8,390,412, forward strand.
ATAAAGTGATGCAACAAATTGTCATCAAACAGGGCCAGCACCTTTGTGACTTGGTTCCTCGGTAAATACTTTAACCAACATGTTGTTTGCCCTAATTTCCATCCTTCTGAAAATATTAATTCGTTGTTGCTTTCAAATCAACTTTCATGTGAGATTTTGAAGCACTTGGCAATAATTCCTGATGAGACTAATTTAATATGGTGCAAATCCTGAAGTATGCACCAGGATACAGAATGAGTTATCTGCTGGTATTTGAAAGCACCAACAACAAACACCAAACCCTAGCTCAGCACCACTTAAAACTGGACACATACAGCTGGGCAGGCAGCACACAGCTGAGTGAGAACTTCTGTAGAGTCAGCCTTAGAGAGTGTAGAGCTGAAGCCATGGAGCCAGCTCATCTTGTTGAGGTTGGGGAGGAAAATGCTGCCCAGACCTGATGTCCCAGAACTGCCTGGGAGAAGGCTGGTGGTGCTATAGACACACAGGTTTTTTCTTGCTTTTTCAATTTCATTCACAAGGTTAAGGATGCTTGGTATTTGTATTTACTGAGAATATTGTCTAATCACTCCCTACCCAAGTGCTGAAATGTTATTCTGGGTATCCAAATGAATCCTTATTAGGAAGAAGCTGGAACGAGTTTCTTATGTAAGGGGTTTGCATTGCTACTCGCATTTCATGTGAAATGGGGCTAATTTATTTCTCCTTTTAAAAAGAAACAGGAAATGCCCCATAGCCCCAGCCTAAAAGCAAAGAAATACCAAATTGAAAAATTTGCTGTGCAGATCAGGAAATCCCCATAATTTATTCTACTGGAGGGCAGAGTCATGGATTTGCATGGAGACCCAGGAAAGTCACGGAGCTAGGAAGAAATACTCCCTCTTTCATGGAACAAATATCAGCTACTGGTGCATATCTGTGAGCTGTGAGATGCAAATGAGTCCTGAAGGACTGTGGGCCCATATTCAAGGTACCCTGTGGAGGAAATGACTCGCAGCAGCATTTGCTCCTCTGGGGAGAAGAACAACTCACAGTACAACCATGTAATAACAGTTATTTCTCCAATATTCCTTCAAAATAAACCCAATCCCCCACCAGGCTCAGACCTGCAGTGAAAAGGCTCTAATCTCACCTATGCATGCCAGAGCAGGCTGGGACACAGACAGGGCACAGCACAGTACCATGGTGGGGTAAAGCTTCTGCTGGGAGGAACTCAGAATGCTCCAGCTTTTTTCACATGGCAAATGCAGCACCAAGCCCAAGGACAATGGGACAGTAATTTCCATCCTGACACACTGCAGCCAAGCAAGAAGGGCAGTGAAAGCGGGCAGAAGGAAGAGTTGTTCAAGGATAACTTGGGGATGTTAAGAGCTGAAAGTCCAGAGAGATCCTCACCACTGAGTGGCCATTCCCATCTGCACAGGGAACCAGAGGAGAAACACACCCTGGGAGTTAACAGAGTACAGGGGTTAAGGCAGAGAACTGAAATAAGCTGCATACAGCAGAAACCAGTCAGCCCAGTTAGAGCCCAGATAAAGCTAAGGCTTGGTTTTAAACTAAGATTTACGCTGCTTTTTTTCTCACACATTTCTGAGCCTACAGAAATCTTACCCCATTGCACTGTGTTATTTCTTTATAAGGTGATTAATACAGCTTAGCTTGCCTGAAAGCAGGAAGGAAGACCAGTTTAGTTAGTTCAGAGAACCGTGAAGGCTCATGTGAGACCACATCACATCAGCATTTCTCTCTTCAATTCTCTCATAAAACACTGGAAAGCTGTGTTGGCTTTAACAGCCATGGGCATTTATCTTGGTCACAGCTGTATCAGGTTGCTAAGGCCACAGGAGAGAGGGGGAAGGCAACGTGATGCCTGGTGTCACATTGTGCTGCAGTTCAAAGGAAATCAGCTTCTGTACAGGAGAAGGCAAGTAGCTGGGAACAGTGTGGATGTCCAGAATGGCAGTGTGGGGTAGGAGCCTTGGGCTGCATCCAGCTGTGGCTGGGAGGGCTGACCGAACAGGCTACTGCTTGGCTAGCTAGGACAGGAAAAACAAACTGCCTCATTTTGTACTTTTACCTCTCACAGTGTCTAAATGGCACTGCTCATCTAAGTCTTCTACTTAAACACAGTTAAAATAAGAAGAAAAAAAAAAGTGAAACAGCTACCAGAAAAATCCCCATTGTGAATGAATCAGAGTTGTTAGAGAATATTTTCAGGCACCAATTTAACTGGATGCAAAGACAGGTGCAAGAGCAGCAATCTCAAAATAGCAGTGTTTTGCAGGTTATGATGCAGTAGAGCTCACTTACACGGCTGTCACCTCTCAGTGAAGCACAGCTGCTGGGGTTACAGCAGAAATTCACCTGCAGCAATGTAAGGGCTTACCATGGGCTAAGTGTGTGTGTCCATTTTTCCAGCTCCTGTGGGCTGTGTTGCCCTGATGAACTGGGGTGCTGGCTTACCTGCACTAACCAGCACACAGCTGAGCTATGCCTGACATACCTACCTGCCAGGCTTTGCATCTGCTGCCTTCCCAGAATACCAGTCTTTTTTTTTCCTTTTGCCTGCTCAGACATGTTTTAAGTGACTTGCTGCATTTCATACCGCTTCAGATGGGCTTATAACAGCAGAAGGAAGAACTTGAGTAGTACCTGGGAGCAAAGACGACTCTGTAATCTCAGTGCAAAACTCCTTGCCTCATATATTATCTAAAAAGATTGTTCACAATGGAGGAGTCAGAGATGAAGTGATTTTCCTTTTCTTTCAGTTTTTCTGAAGAGCTTCATGTGACTCCATCCCACAGTGCCAGTCTGTGCTCGCTGCTGCCTCGGAGCGCGTCATACCCTCCGACGGATTCACTGTGACAGCGAGGGAGGCACCACAAACCATATTTTAGAGAAAGGGAAACCAGAACATGGAGTCATAAGGTCTCTTCCCCAAGGCCATCTGCTGAAACCAGTGGCTGCTCTCCTGGCAGGAGTGGAGCTCCCAGCACACGCTGAGTCCCAAAGACAGCAGGAAAAGCCATGCTGACAGCCCTCCTCTCCTACTGGACAACTCCCTCAACAAATGTTTTGTCAGAAAGCCTCACCCCTCTGCATTGTCCCTGAGGATGCTCCCCCTGCAGATGGCTGCAGCAGGGCTGGACTCCTGAGCAGCACCAGCAGTGCTTGGGGCACAAGGCTGCCTTTGAACAGTGGGTCAGACACAAGCTCTGATTGTTCCAGCGGCACTGAGCAGGAAACCTCACTCCAGCAGCCAGAAACAAGGCTTTCAAGCACAGATTACAAAACCTGTTCCCACAGGAGAGGCCTCCAACATGTGGCTCTCCAAGCTGTGATATGATTAGGGGGCTGTGAAACACTTGTCGAGGGCTGGTCTTTGTTAGAAAAGCTTGCAAGCAACATTTATAGCAAAACAGCTGCTGTAAGCTCTGCGAGTCCAGCTGCACACAGAAGTTATAGGTATAATGATATAAACAGTAGCTCCAAAACCAACTCATTTTGACTGGAGTAGGCTGTGCAGCTGCAGTGGCAGATCTGAGGGAGCCTCTGGAAAAGCAGATGGTTCTGCTATGAAGGCAGGAGCTGGAAGAAGGCATTTATCCAAGCCCCTCCCAGGACAAGCCAAACACAAGTATACCACTTCCCAATAGATGAGCAACCAGAGAGGATTGGTGCTCTATTGGTTTAAAAACACTTCTTCAGCTACACTGGTGCAAAGCTGTTTGTGGGTCAAGCCTCAGAAAAAAATATTCCTAAAGAGCAGTTTCACTGGGAGAGCCAGAAAACTGGCATTAACTCACTGCTCTCACTTGGAGGGTGGTACTCTAGTCCCTGAATCTCTGCTGCTTTATTTCTGCTATCAAGAGCTGCCAAGCAGCCCTCGGGGTACAGCCTGCACCTCCTCGGGAGCAGCTCCCAGGGGCAGCCAGGGCTGTGTGACACGGTGCAGGCACAGGCTGGCACAGCACCGTGGTCCCTGCCCTGCGGTCAGGGCAGCACAGAGGGTGCAGAGGTCTCTGCAGGTGTGCTCTGCTCCCCAGGCAGCTCCCTGGGGAGACTGAACTCACCCAGACTCCGTCTGCCTCCACTGCCAGGATTTCTTCTAATCTCAAACATCTGAATACCTGTGTCAAGCACATATGTGCAAGACAATCAACAACACGAGCAGTTGTTGCTGATGTCAAGGTCATCTGAAGCCACAGGATTTACGTCTGTTACCTAGAAAGCCTGCAGGTCATGTTTGCCTGGGAAAAGAAAGAGGCAAGAATGAGGATGCATTGCAGGAAGGATTGCTGACCTGGCAGAGAAGAAGGTGCAATTCAGCGCTAAAAATAATGGTAACACAAGGAGATCTTTGGAAAGCTTCTCCTGTCATGCCAGTGGGCACTGGAGAGGTGTCAAGAGACAGATTCCTACAGGAGCAAAGCATGCCAGCACATTACAGAAATTGATCCTCTGGGCACAAACACAGCTACTGAATGCAAAACATTTGCAAAAATACAAGCTATGGCCCACGGGCTGACCTACCCAGCGAGTCACACAACCCCTGCCAGGCTGGGTTCACAGACTGGCTTTGTGCTGACAGCCTCAGCAGAGAGGTGACAGGTTAAGGACACCTGCCCTGCCTGATGTGCTTCAAGAGGGCTATTCCCTGAAGCATCTCCTCAAACACTGAGGAATCTACAGCTGCAACACACACCTCTGTGGGCTCCTGCTGAGGGTGGAGGAGGCTGAGGAGAGGAACTTCAGAGGAAAGATGTAAATTTTGCACTGCTCTGTTCTCCAGGTGCCAATTCATTTTGCCCTTTACAAAATTCAGCACCAACTCCAGTGAGAGGGAGAAGGTCTTTCCTTTTGGAAGACTCTGCACAACCCTTTCAAATAGGTCAGTGTTTTTCCTAAGCTCTAAACAGAAATGAAAACATAGACAAACTGCTATTTGACCAGCTATGCAAAACAAAACCTCCTTCAGCAGGGTATGATTTGTGGATTAAAGTTTTTTCCCTTGAGCTCAATGCAACCCAAAAATCTCTTCCGGCAGCTTATCACAATTTAGCTAACTCCAATCCTTAAAAGACTTCTCTATCTCAGCACACCAAGGAAGGTCTTTGTCAGGGACTTTCCAAGAGCCCTTGGGAAACCTGCTGCACACAGGGCACAGTACAGGCTACTGAGCTTCACAAAACACCCGAGATGCAGAGTGAGAGCTCAGGGGGGTGATGTCAGGAACAGAACGAGCCTGGGCATTATTTCACTCTGAAATCCTTTGCCTGACATCTGGAAACTCAGTGTGTTGTTCCAGAGAAATGGAAAATGGGGGTCTTCAGTTGGAGCATGCTGCTCCTGACATCCAGGCTTTGTGAGGTCCTGGAGAGGTGGCAGCAGCTCCCTTGGGTAGACTGGAACTGCTCAGTGAAGCAAAAATGAAAACAACTCATCTCTCCTGATTTCCAGCTGCTTCTTCACAGGGTACACTTCTTTTACTCTCCGAGACATTCATGAACATGAGACCAAGGTGTGTGCTGTGAATTTGTTGGGAGAAAGCAGATTACAAGCCTGCAGTAATAAAAGGCACAGACATTGCTATTAAACACTGTCACAGGCTTTTTGGTAATTTTTGTCCATTCATAACAGTGTCATGTCATAGCCCTCTTAAAATCCAGAAAACATCATCATGATGTAATCTTACGGTTTCACAAACAGGAATGAAAATAACTGCAAGTCTGGATAGGCAAACAGAATATTTTCATTATAGTTAATCTAAAGAACAAGATAAACTCCACAACCAGCAGAAAATGCATTCACATTAACTTATTTGCAATGGAGCTACATATTGTTAAACAACCCAGGATTAGGAGCTCGAGTTCTATGAAAACATACCCGTGGCTCCTTGAAAAAGCAGAATATCACATAAAGGTACTCATAGCACACACAGAGTTAACCTTTGTGTGCTGCCCTCTCAAACAAAACTGGTTTAGAGATGTATTTGTTTAAACAAGTTAAGAGAAATGTCAGAGGCCATTTCACCAACAGCACATGACGACAGCCTCCTTCCTCCTCTATCAGCAGAGAACAATCACACACTGGGCACCGAGGGCTTGCTGATGTTGAGTCAGAGCAGGAAAATCCATCCAGAAAATATATGCAAATGAAGGAAAGAAAAGACAGACTTTGTATTCTGTTTTCCCCCTCTTCCTCCTCTCTTCCCTAGAACAATGTGAGCCAAGCAGAGACTGCCTGTCTTGCTCCTGCTGGAAGAGGCCCATGGAATAATTTGGCACATCAACAGTCTCCTCAGTTCCCACAGCTCCCATGCGGGTGCTACTGGCAAATCGGATGTGTGCACAAATCCCAGCGAAAGTTAACGGCCTCTGGTTATCTCAGGGCAGAAATTGTTTTCCAGGAGTGGCAGGAAACTGTTTTCCAGGAGCATCAGGAAACAGCACAGCGTTCCAAGGACGGGCTTGTGCATAAAGCACAAGGGCTCTTACATCTGCTCCAACACGAGGTTTCCTGTGAGCACACGGACAAAGCATTCCGGTGTTTCCCTCCAGCCACAGGGGACATGGGAGGCCACCTTCCTTCAGCTCCTAAAGGAACCAGGGCCACAAGGCTCCTTTGGTGTGGAGCATGATAAGGGCATGCAGAGAATTCCATTTGTTTTCCCACTGCTGAAACTTACACTGCCAGTGGCTTTGCTCTGCCATCCTTCCACAAATGGATTCATTTCCTGTCACAGGGGCTCTGCAGCACCTTTCCAGACTGCAGATGAACAAACCACCCTAAGAACCACCAGCCTCCTACCTCTCTCTAGTTTTTAAGAGCAATGCTTACTCAGAACAAACTAACAAAGGAAACACTACTTTTGAAATTTCTGATTACATATTTAACTTTTTATTTTCAGGACAGGATAAATACCAGGTGAGAAGCAATGAGTTATTCTGATGCAGTACCATTTAATTTCCTTCAGAAAGACTTAGCCATAAATAACAGTCCTCCTACCTCTTCCAGGAACACCAGCCTGGCTCGAGCCTCAAGGAAAGATGTCATGGGTAGGTCACTGCTGAAGTCAGGAGAGTTCACCTGTTCTCACTAGGGAGAGTAGAAGGTTCTATTGAGTCAGTAGTGGTAATCAAGAAGCCTATTAAAACATCTTTCTTCTCCCTACCACTGCAAGACTACCTCCTGTTAGTGTTTTTTATTGTCAACCCCTCTTTCTTATGTATTTTTTTTAAACTTGCTCTCATAAAATTATCACAGTTGCTCTTCTTTATGTACAGCTTACACTCCATAAGGCAACCAGAGGCTGAGCAAACTGTGTGTGACCTCATCTGTACCATGAAATGAGCCAGGACACTTTTCTCACCCAAATCCCTGGAACCCTGAGCTGCTTTCTTTTCCCTGGTGTAAGCACCAGCCACCCTGCAGCTGAAGCCCACTGAATTAATGTCAGGGCAAGCAAGGGGAAATTTATTAACAAATGAATTCCCGCTATTACAAACCACTTCCACTGCACTACCAGGGCTTTTAGCGTTTGTGACAGGATAAGCCATCCTCATTCCCAGGAGTGCAGGTGAAGGCTGGATTTCCATGATTGCTGAGCTTTTGCTGCAGCTCCCATTATCTGCAGCAGAAGCTGTGAGTGCTCAGCTCCTCCGAAGCAGCAGCTGGATGAGGGGAGGCAGGGTACACACCCTGGCTCTGGCAGGAGGCTCCAGATGCAGCCAGTGAGCTTCAAACTCCTGATGTGAGGGGCAAGTGCAAGGGAAAACCTGTTCCAAGGGTGGCCATGGGCTGTGGGCTGCCCTGAGCAGGGACCAGAACAGGCTGCACCTGCCAGGAAAGGTTGGATTCCTGTTCTTGCCCTGGTACCTGCAGCACAGGGCAGCAGGAGTGGGCAGAGCATGCCAGGTCTGGGCTGATGTGGGATTTGTCTGATCACAGCCTTAGCCTGCACCAGTCCTCAGCACAGCTGGAGCAACAAGCTGATGTGCTTGTGGGGGCTGGACCTCCTGAAACTCCACAGAAGCAGCAAATTCAGACCTGAATTTAATTGGCAAGAGGAAGATTTGATAGACATCTGCTTTCAGTTAGAAAGTACTTTAGAGAGAGAACAAATACTTCAAAGTAACTTTCCTGCATCACCTACAGTTTCTCCTTCTTATTTAAATGCAATATCAGCAACCCAGCTGTTGATGCTCCACAGGGGTTTAATTATTTGCAAGAAATGACTGTTTGCTGCAGCCAGCAGCCAGTGCTGGGTAAGGTCCTCTGGGATCAGACTCCAGGCTGCTTTATGGCTCGACATCAGAAGGAAATCACCTGAAAATAAGTCTTCTTGTACATGATCAGATAAATGCACTTGTCAAGCACAAAGCTGAAAACTCTTTAGTGAAGAAGAGACAGTGTTATTTTTTTTTTCCAAATGCTGATACAAATTATGAAGTCAAAATGAACTCATGAAGCACTTTTCAAGCTCTAGTGTCTGCCAGACTCATACAGACTTCTGTGGGAGGTCTGTTTTGAACAAGGCTATTTTCAGCTATCCACCTGGGGGAAAAAACCTCATCCAACAAAAGTAAAAGAAAAAAAGAAAAAGAAAAAAAGAAAAAGAAAAAGAAAAAGAAAAAGAAAAAGAAAATAAAAATAGGGTTTTGTCTCAGTATAATCTAGTCCTACCATGTGATGCTGACTGATGTGTGATAAAATTTCCAGAGCTCAGCAGGTGTTTGGGGAGTGACTGCAGCCACCCATTCCATGTAACAATACACAACCACAAGATCTGAACCAGCAGTCAAGGGAACAAGAGTGTAGAAAGGTAGGTGTGAAGATGAATGATGACAATAGATGAAACTCGTGCCAAACGTGATTTACAATAGAGAAATGGAATTCTCTTTCTGCTAGAGGATCTCCTCCATCACGCTGACACTCAGAGGTCTACACACACTCAGGTACCCTGGGACCAGTGGTTGATGCCAGGAGCCCCAGGCCAGAACGCCCCTCACAGCACACTTTGTCCTCTTACTTTGTGCACATCATTGCTGCTACATTTGGCAAAGGAAAGGGATTTTACTCCTTCTCTTTCAGAGTATCTCTATTGTCACAGAGAAGCTGAAAATCAGCATCAGAGTGATGACATAAATTCAAGCAGAACCAACTCTTTGCTGGTTGCATAGCCTGAACACTGATGACAGAGGAGAAAGTTCCAGCTCAGTGTTGGTGCTCAAACACCAAAGCACCCATAGCCCAGACCTTCTGGCTGTCAGATGTTTCAGAACCATGCACTAAACACAGTCATGACCCTAAATATACCCCACGCACTGTCTGCAGGGAGTGGAACACTCTGTGTGCACCAGCCAGACAGATTTATGGCAGTGCTGGTGTCATGTGCAGGGTAACCAACACCTGCTTATCCCAAAGGGCTGCACTCCTGCACAGGCTGCTGTGCTGCACAAGCCCAGTGTCAGAGTTAGCTACAGAGCAACAGGAGGCAGAGCAGCAAGGCTGCTTAGGGCTAACAAGTACAAATGAAAGGACATTAAGGAGATAACCTGGGATCCAGTTACCAGCCAGAAAAAAGGATGGACAGAGTCCCTGCACGTATGCTGGCTTTCCCCTTGGAAAATAAGGCAGGGACCATTTCACACAGCTCCCTCCTGCCTCTCCTGGAGCTGCTTCCCAACACGCAAGCAGAAAGGCTCGTGCAGCCCCGGGCAGCAGGCACACCCCCACATTCCCAACACTGGGAGCCAGCCTCCCCTCCGTGGGGGGATCTCAGACCAAACAGAACAATAAACAGTTCACAGCAAGGCTTGCTTATAGCTGGAGCTTCATGGTCCAAGGAGCAGCACACTAACTTTGAAGTCTTTCCAACAGAAGCTGGGGATGCTGGGTTTATCAATCAAAGCTTGGTCCTTTCACGTTCTGTGCAAGCTGGTTTTAATTCTTGCAAACTCTACCCACCTATTACTGAAACTGGAGCAGCCTGGTCCAGGAGAAACACATGCTCAGCAGCACCAAGTCATGCTCCTATAAAGACCAAAACCAAATCAAACTCTTCTACTACAGAAAGTTGCACTTTGTCTGTGTATAGATATTAAATATTTTGGAGGATGTTTCTCTAAATTGGTGTGGGAAACTGGAACTTAAAAAATACAATAATAATTTTATTACTTTTTCTTGAATCCTCAAATCTTGTGCACTGCTCTATTTTCTAATACAAGGCAATAAGAAACTAGAAAAACCCCACCACAAACAACTCAAAGAGATCTGATGGGTGGGGCTTCTCAAAGAAATCTGCAACACAATGGTCTGAGCAGCCTGTACAAGGGCTGCCCGAGTTGCTGCCATGACTTGCACATGCAAGGACTTTAAACCTGATTGCTACAGTAATGACGAATCATTGCATAACTGAGGAGGCCTTGCAAACGAAGCATCGTTGGCAAAGGGATCACCCTCTCCTGCTTTTTCCATTCCCTGCTAATTTTTTCACTGCTGCAACTCCAGTCCCCAGAGAAGGACCAGCAACACCCCAAGGTAATGACCCAGCTAAACATGACAGTATTTATAGCACTATTATTTCCCCTTTAGTACATTTCAGAGTACAGAGAGAGCAATCAGACCCCTCGAGGATTATATTCCAACATTTGTACTATAAATATTTATCTGGCTGACTTAATTTTAGCTTTACCTAGGTCTTTCAGGGACACAGAGTGGGCCTTAGCTTGGGAAACCAGAGAAGCAGCACAACATGACCTTCTCTTGTTGCAGGCAGTTTCCCCTTACTCCAGCTGGGTTACGTTACCTGTGCGTGACCAGCATGGCCCCGCAGCATCACTGCTTTTCCCAGAACGAATCCCAGGACTCTCAGTCCCTGGGGGATGCTTCATTTACTGCTGATCTTGATGACAGAGAAGGTAGCGTGTTCCATCTTACTCAAGACCCTTTGCCATGACATTGAAAACCTGGCAGTGCCCAGATTGGTATCGCTCCAAAGAGGTAACTCCTTTCTGCCTAGTGCAGTACATTCTTGTCAGAGAAACATGTTCTTTCAGCTACTAAAATAAAAGAGAAGTAAAATCCTGCTCACAGTCACACCACGGTAGTAAATTGCAAGTCAGCATAACAACACACTTTCTGGAGCAAGACTTCAGTGTCCGCAGCGGTACCTGCCTGTGTGCCTCACCTCGTCCTGTAACCCACAGGAGTTACCCCTGTAATCCCACCCAGGAGCCTCCCCCCAGCTTACCTGGCCCCCCTGTGCAGCAGGAAGGCTTGTGGGAAGGTGGCCCATCTTTCTAGAACAGTCCTTCCCCAGGCAGGGGCAGCAGCTGCCCTGCCCGCCCGTGGCACGCTGCGCATTGGCACGGCTGTGCTTCTCCGCTCCATGCCTCCTGCTCTGACCCAAGCCTTTGCTTTCAGGCAGCCCTTAGGGCTGGCAGAGACACCCTGAGCGAGTGAGGGCTGCTGTGGGCAGGCAGTGCAAGCCGAGGAGGGTGCCCGCTGCCCTCGCTCCACACACACTGCCAGCCGCACTGAGGGAGCGCTGCCGGCTGGGACCAGCGTGCGCTGCAAAGGGAGAGTTCAGCAGCTGCTCCAAAACTCCCACCTGAGGGAGCAGGGCATCAGCTCCAGCCCTGCAGAACCACCGTGGGGCTCAGCTAAGCCCACCTGCCTCAGTCATCACCCCCAGCTGCCTTTTGGATGGGTTTCCCAGCTCAGGTAGTACCGCAGCCCTGAGGATGCTGAGGCAGTCCAGCGCGGTCTCCTCAGCTAATGACCAATTTACCCTAACATTGAACTCAAACACTCAGCACGAGACACACATTTACACACTGCTCCACTGCCAGCAGGAAAGATCAAGGAGGACTGTGATAAACTGAAAAAAATAAGCAACATTGAAACAGCCTCAGATCTGCATCCCCCTGCAGCACTGCAAAGCTATCATGAGGCTGGAGGAAAAAAAGAAACCCAAATTAACTGAATCACTCATATTTAGCCATTACAGGCAATTCATCTCAGCAAAAAATGTAAATACACAAAGTAACCTGTGCCAAAAATACAGTTCCTCCTCTCCTCCCCCTGGTTTCAGGGTGGAGACAGATTCCTCAGACACACACTTGCAAGGCCAGTGCTATTTGCTTTACAATGTTATCAGATGCTGAGGGACCATGCAGGCCTGTGAGTGAAGGAGCTTAGCTTAGGAACAAATTTTCCTGTTTAAAAAGACATTTTTTTTTAAACTTAACTATTTCAGTACTCCCACTTACACTGTGGCCTCAAAGGTAGGTTAGTGACAAGAGGAAAAACCCAAGCTGTTGGAGCAGGAACAGTTTTGTCAAGTGGCTTTGGCTTGTTTTGTCAGAAGGTTTTATTGCTAAAGAAAACATGGCACTGAGCTGCACCTTGAGTCACGTTTTGGTACACGAAACACTCCCACAGGCTGCAGTTCCCACTTGCTCTCCCTGCACAGGCCAATGATGAAGAGCTGGCTGACTCCCACTCCACCAGAGCCAGAGGCACGTGAGGGGTGCTGACTGCAGCCACCGAGGTAAGGCCAGGAGAGACTTGGCTCTTGACTTGTGACTTTTAAATCCTTCCTTCTCCAGACAGTTTGATGAATTCTCAGTGCTCGAGGTGGTACCAGCTGCACAAATTGCCACGGAAACCCTCACTGTGAGTTCCTGCACTAGGGATGGTCATTCTCCAAGGAGGCAAAGTCCTGCCTGGTTCTGCAGTGAGGTGTGGTTAACCCCACCTGGGCAGCAGGAGTGGCTGGCACCTCCTCACCTCACAGCTGGCTGCTCCTTGAGCTGCCAGTGACTTTTTGTGGGGCTTCACTAACTCAGGAACAGATCTATGCCTTAAAATTAGTAATATTAAAAGCAAGTGACATAAAATTGCTTTTGTTTTGGTTAAACGCAGCCCTGCAGAGTCCCAGTGTGCAGCTGTGTCACCACAAGGGGAGGTTTGCTCAGTTCCAGAAGCCAGGATGAGAAGCCAAGGGTGGAGGGGAGGATGTTGTTCACCAAAGCTCCCACACCATGAAACCACAGCCACACAAGCCACTGCCAGAGCAGCCCTGTCCCACTCCCACAGTGCCCTGAAGCACTTTGGTGGCAGCAGTGGCACCGAGCAGGGTGAGCAGAGGAGCTGCTCACACCTCAACCAGGCCCTGAGAGCCTCCCTGGCAGGGCAGGGGACAGAGCTTTCAGACCCCAGCACGTCCCAGACCCCTTCAAGGGAAGGCTCCTCTCTCCCCTGGGAAGCAGGTGGCTGTGGAAATGAGCAGCAGTAGGGGAGGTGGTGCTGTGGATGGTGCACCCCAATCTCCTTAGGACAGTGTCCTGCAGCACAGCCAGCATCACAGCTTCACAGGCTGCTTCCCACAGCTTTCGGGTCTAAGGGGACTAACATCCTTAAGGGCTGTTTCAAACAGGATGTGTTTGAGAGTGGATTTATCTAAAATACCACAGAAAACACCATTTTTACCAGACACTGTGTGAGAGGCATCTCAACACCAAGGGAAGGGCACCGGGCTGGCAGGGCAGGGGTTAATTGGCTGCTTTGGCCACTCACCCCAACAAGCCCTGGGTTAAAATACTGCCAAGGCTGCTGGAGAGGCTGCTTGAGGGACAAGGTAGTGCCCAACAGAGAGGATGGGTGTGTGATGCCTGCAGAGCACAGCCTCCCTTCCAGCCCCTGCCCTGTGAAACCACATCTGCAATGCAAATTGCCCATGCACACAGCCCCAGACAGGCTGGCAGGCCTGATCTTCCCTCACTTCTGAAAGGGGAGCTGGGCTTCTCACTGTTGATGTTCATATGGTAAATGCACTGCCAGCAGCCCACTAGTAGAGAAGGGATCAGCCAACTATTTAAAATTCAATTAAAAAAAATAAAAAAATAAAAATCCAAAGTCTTGGGGTGCCCCACCATTCCCAATCTGTCAATACCATAAGAAGGTGTTTTGGTGTTGCACATCCACAATAAGTAGACTCTAGCACTTTGGTCCTGTGGTGACCCAATTAAATCAGCCAGGTGATGGGGACACCCACAGGTGGAAGATAACAAAGGATCTTTCTTAGGTGCAGTTTTACACAGTGCCCTCAGTACTTGATACCTAAACCACTTATCTATATCCTAGAAGGTTTATACTTGTGCAACAAACCCAAGCATTAAGTGACTGATGCACCTGGTCCAGAAAACAAAAAAATAACCAAACCCCACGAGTCCTGATACAAATGTAAATGTGCCACATCAGACAGCAACCAAACTTTAGAAAGACCTAAGACACACAATCTCTCCAACCAAACAAAAAGACCTTAAAGCTGTTTGCTGCTGGCAGAGCCAGCCACCCACTCACCCAGTGACCAGCTGGCTTCTGCTGCAGGTTACCTGCCCCTCCCACAGCCCCAAAGGTTGTGCCAGCCCAGCTTTGGGCACACACAGTTGGGTGACACGAGGCCACCACCCAGGGCATGTTCAATTATCCCTTTTACTGAAATAACCGTGGCAGCGTTGAACTCTGGGGTAAAAATGGAGGATAACATCTTTAACACACAGAGTTAGCAGCTCTCAGAGGCTCTGTCTGCCTCGCTTCAACTGGGAATTGTTCAAAGAAGATCTCAAGCCTTTACCAGACCTTCCAGACTCTCCCCTCCCCTCTTGTATCACCCACAAAGAGCACAGGAACCCTTTGTACCTGCACCAGAGGTGAGTGAAGCAGAGAAGCCCCCTCAGCAAGCGTGTGCACCGGAGCACACCAACCTCCAAGTGGTCACACACATTATGTGACAAGAAACACCAACAGCCGCTGAATAATTTATGTTGTAAACTATTTCTGGAGCATTTGATCAGCTCTATTGGCTACCATTGCTTTTGCTGAATCAACAGCCCCCATCAGAGCATATGCTGCAGCGAAAACAGGCAGCACTGTGACAGGTTAGGAGAGACATTTACTAAATGAAGCTCCACTGAGCCATGGCAGGCGCATCCATGGCAATCCAGGCAGCTCCTCCTGCAGCAGTGTCTGAGCACACACCGTCTGTCCCTGCAAGGCTTGCCATTAGCATAACCACGTGTGCAGCTATAAATCACAACCAGGGAGAACACAGCAGGCTGGCAGAAGAGCAACAGAAAGAAAATACATTGCAGGTCATTTTGCAAAAGGTGGTGATTAACTATTGTCAGCGGAAAGCCGCCGCAGAGGGAGCAGCTCTGCACCTCGGAGGCCTGGGGGAGTGGGAGCAGGCTGGGCACAAACAAGGTGCTCAGCTGCTCTTGAAAATGGAAACAAACACGACAATATTATTTTTTAAAGACACTAAAACCCTTGCTAAACACACACTTCATTTCAGAATTTACCAGAAGCAGAGTGAAGCCACCAGCACTGAGTCCCTTGAGGAGTCAGAAGACCCAGAGCAATGGGGGAGATGCAGTCAGGAAGCACAGAAAGGGCCCTGGGGAGAGGCCACTCTGCCCTGGTACCTCCCGAGGCCACTCAAAGAGCTGCTGTGGCACAAGGGCTGCCCACCTCCACACGGGGTGGAATTTCCATGAGCCACCCCTCCACCTCAGGAAGCAATGCCTGGGATTTGCTGAGGGCAAAATGATCAGGTTTTACTACAAACATCCTCCAGAGACACCCCTCACTCCTACAGGGTCTGAAACCCTTTCCTGCCACCACCTTTCTCTGCATGATGGCTGGAAACCAACCAACAACACTTCTGGTTGTTCAGAGCTGGCAGGTTTTCTGAAAGTGAAAAACTCAGCTATGAAGTGCTGCTGTTGGACTGGTGACTGCCTGATCAGCACTGGGACTGGAAACTTCTCCCAAATCCACGGAAGCACCTGTGGGATCACCTTGGTACACCTGGCCAGAAAAGAGCCACTGCTTGTTTCCCCAAAGGCTTTGGAGAAGAGGAATCCCAGGCTCTGCTGGGATCTACAGCTCAGAATACAAATCCCCTTCGTATTTGGTAATTGCAGCAGCACTGCAGAGGGGAGTCTCATTGTCTCCCCTTGATCACGCTGAGGCACACGGGGTTCACAGGAACACCCTGGCCCTGCAGGTTATTTTGGGGCGGTGAATCAGTCCAGGAGCGCCTGCCAGCGCGCATGACGAGGCAGGAGAGCTGCCAGCTGCCCTTCAGCTGCCGGAGCAGCTCCTCTCTGCACAAACACACTGGCACAACACCCACTCTCTATCTGGCAACAGGAGATTTGACACTGCTCAACACTGCTGCTAAGTACAGGAATCCTTCTGGAGCACAACAACAAAGTCACACAAAACAGGTTTAACCAAAGCTGCGTATTTTCCTGCTATGGAAACCGGTCACAAGAACCAAAAAGCTGTCCAATGGCAAGAATTCTCTGTGCTGCTCTCTCCTAATCCGTCCTGTTCCCTTCTGAAACCCTAAAACTGGTGAACAGCAGCATGAACTAGTTACAGCTGGCCCAAAGCAGCAATCTCAGCTTTTCACATCAAAGCTCTGCCAATGCATTACCAAGGTCACACGAAAGCACAAGGATATTTCATCTCCCACCTCCAAATGACCTCATGCAATGTGCAGCCTTGCTCCATCTTCACAAAACAGACCCCCACATACAGACAGACAACAGAACTTTCAGTTGTAAGGCCTAAAGGCACCTTTCTTTTTTTCTCCCAGAAGCAGGAATAATCCAGGGGTCTGAGCAAACGGGAGCTGACAAGTGCTTAGTGGTCCACAACTGAATGAGAGAGACACCACCACATTTAGGAAAATGCTCAAAAAGGAGCTATGTAAATTGCAGCCCTTCCTTATTTACAAAACATAGAAAATGTACTGACTGAAGCTATAGCAAAAGGTGAGCTGAGACTCAGAAAACTCTGGGAAACTGGATTCAGCTAACCAGCACAACCAGCACTGTGAAATCACAGGTTAAAATCTGTCAGAAAAGCTTACATCAAGTTTATCCTGTCTCAGAGGACAGAGGTCCATGTGCAAACCTATTTTTCTATGAACTTAAACCCACTGGTGTTTCATGCCAAGCAACCTGATGACCAAGGCACTCAGTGCTCTGTATTGCAGAGTTTTGGCTTTAGAGATTTGCTACTCTCTACATCTCAGCAAACATTTTCCTGCTTTCCAAACCTTTAAAGGGTTTGTAAGGCAAGCTGCCATGTAACTCCAGTCCTGCCATGCCACACCATGGTCCCAAAGTCACCACCTGAGCCTCAGAGAGCCTTCACACACAGGCTAAACCCCAGCACTGTTCCCAGCTCACAGCAGCCTTCCCAAAAACTGCCCTGGAGCAGAATAAAGTTACACCTTGCCTGAGAAGCGCTGAACACGCCATAACTCGGGCAGTAGCAGTGGAAATGCAGCCCTGCCATGCAGGAGAGCAGCACAGGGCAAGCACACAGCTCAGGGGGAAGGACACAGCAGTGAGTAACAGGAGGGCAGGCAGGTGCTGGAGCTGCACTGGCCAGGCTCAGGAGCTCCTGGGCCACTGTGGGTACGGCACTCAGGGCTGTGGGGACAGGCAGATACCTCATGCCTTTGTTGCTGAATACAGATTTTTTTATATATATATATTTTTTCAGCCTAAATTGCATTAGTATGTATTATTCTTTCCTTTTTTTCATTTTTTTTTCATTTTTTTTTAAATAATGCAAGTTTTCAGTCTATTTTACAGCCTTCTTTGTTGCCAGTTTTAAAACACATATATTTATATGGCTTGGAAAGAACCATCTGGAATAATGATTTGAAAAACACATCCTTCTGGCACACAACTTGTGTACTTCTGAGTAATTAGGGTGTTTATAGAAAGCCAGGGCACGCCTGGGTTTTTTATTTGTGAGCCCACTCTTCATTAATTGGCACATTTCTCGAAGAGCAAGCAGTAACGTTCTGCCTCTCTGAGCCCGGGCTGCAGCAGCCCTGGCTGGTGTGGGAGGCCAGGATCAGACACCCCTCCACAGGCAGAGATCCCATCCCTCTGCAGCCCTCCTCTGCACACCAGTCAGGGTCAGACACCCCTCCACAGGCAGAGATCCCATCTCTCCTCTGCACACCAGCCAGGGTCAGACACCCCTCCACAGGCAGAGATCCCATCTCTCCTCTGCACACCAGTCAGGGTCAGACACCCCTCCACAGGCAGAGATCCCATCTCTCCTCTGCACACCAGCCAGGATCAGACACCCCTCCACAGGCAGAGATCCCATCTCTCCTCTGCAGGCTCTGCCCCAGGGCAGGTGGGTCCTGCAGGAGGCAGCTGCACGTTCAGACAGACCCAGCTTCACCCAGCACAGCCCCTCTGTGACATTAAACACCTGCTAGGAGTTCTGCCCCTTCCCTGCTTCCAGAATAACAAGACTTCCCCCCCTCTATGTCATTTCAGATTTCCTTTAATCCTAAAGCTTTTCAGGTTTTTGAAACAATGTGGTGTAAGAAAAACCCTAAAAGCTGGACTTGTTCAAGATCAAAGCCCTTTGAAAAGCCAATCTACCTAAAATCTCTAATAACCTTGGAAAGGCTATATACACTTTTAAAATTTTACAGTCATAGTCTGCTGGAGAAAAAAAAAGTCTGCTCAGAGTTCAGCCCCACAGCATGAAATACACCAGTCCTAAACCACTCCCAGAGATCCCCTCAAATGTGACACCTTAACTCTGTCAAAAAGCTGGAGATCTCATTTCTAGGTCCCTGGCAATAGAGCTGATCTGCTAGCACACCTTGGATGGTGTTGTGTAACAACAGAAACCTGTTTAGCCCAGGAAAGTCTGAAGAGATTTAATAAATTGTGAAAGGAAGACAAGAAAAAAAAAACAAAAACAGGGGTAAAGAGAGGTTCAAAAGAAGTCCATGACACTGAAAAGAATTTCTTTCCCTAAACAAGTTTCCTTCCAGTTTATCTGGGAATGGTATTTCTGTGCAGGAAAGTGTCAGCTGTAAACTACTGTCACATCCAATGCTATATCCAAACTGTGAACTGTCCCAAGCAACCAGGTCAGCACTCTCAACCTTTTCCAATCCACAGCCTCAATTCAGCATGAGCTCATCTGCATTTCCAACAGAAGCCTCTTCCCAGTCCCCCAGCTCCTCTTAGTTACATGGTGTGGATCTCTGGCAAGTAACTTCAGAGTCAGAAATCAGACTTAAAAATGCTGCTCCACACAGTGTGTCACTTCTGCAGAGGTGTATTTGTCAGGAACACACTGTAATCACAATGCTTTGCACATGTAATTCCCAACATGTAAATCCAGAATGCCCTTAGTAAATGTCATTGCACGTGTATTAAGGACATTTAAATGGCTTGAAAAATCTCAGATAATCCAGTTTACTCACAAATTTAGCTGGCTATCTGAAGGGAAAGTTGTCCCAAGAAAAAACAGGAGCAGAGGCAGTAAATAGGTGAGGGAAACAGCAGCCCTGGAGTCCAGGGTGCCAAATTACAAAGTGACTCAAGTCTTCAAACTGGTAGTGCAGCATTCAGAAATTTATTTTCCCCAGTCTCTAGCAAGGCTGTGCTGTGGAAGGATTAAATCTTAGACAACCACATACATGGTGCTGCCTGCTACATGCCAGCAGCTGCTCAAGTTTAGTGTTTGAGAAAGTCTGAGGTCCAGAATAATCCTATTTATTTCTGAGAGATCAAACAGGATTTGCAAAAGGGTAACACATCCACAGATTAGTGAAATGTTCTCAGTTTAAATGTGGTCACTTTGCAATCATGTCCAGTAAGTATTTTCATCTGTAGATTTAGAGGAAGTTTCTGACCATGAAAGATGTGAGAAGTGGAAAATACACATTCATATATATGGATATCTGTGAGAAAAACCTGGGGGTGGTATTCATAAAATAAAAAAATAAATAAAATAATAATAAAAAAGTGGTATTCATAAAATACCAGTCCCTCCTTATCTATCCCTCATGAGTTTTGACTCACTCATACAGGAAGGTTCTGTGAGCAAAGGGGCCACACCAATAGCTCACAGCATCTCTTTAGCACAGAAAGAATCAAGATTCTCTAGTAATCAACTTCTCTAATCAAGGTTTTCTTTGGGAGAAGGAATTTCAGGACACTATCAAAGCAGTATCTTTCTTTTTTGTTTAGAAAGATAGAGTCCAAGCTGGTATTATCTACAATTAATTGATAATGAATCTGAAATGATGCCCAGATGCAGGTGCCCCACAGCCAGCAGCACCATGGAGGGGAGCACTTTGCAGCCCCCAGCTGCCTCAAGGGGCAGGGGCTGATCTCTGCAGACCAGCCACAGACACGAGGAAATGGGGAAGCTGTGTCAGGCAAGCTCAGCTTGGACACAAGGAACAGGTTCTTCACCCAGAGGGTGGCCAGGCACTGGAACAGCTCCCCAGGGAAGCAGCACCAAGCCTGACAGAGTTCAGGAAGTGTTTGAATGCTCTATGGTTTAGTTTGAAGCAGCCCTGTGAGGAGCAGAGAGTTGGACTCCCCAGTCCTTACTGCTCCCTTCCAGCCCGAGCTCCCCTGTCACTCCTTGTGCCAAACCATAGCTGCAGGCACAGGACCCCTGCTCTAAGAGCTTCCCAGAGCTCGCTGTTGACAAAGGTCTTAACAAGGGCTTGGGTGTGAAGCTTCCACATCTTCACTCTTCTCTGTGCACTGATACTGCTGTGAAAGCAGCATCAATCACTCAGTTCACAGCAGAAAAGCCTTCACCCAAGGCAGCTCTGAACCCACTGCTTCCAAAAGAAAATGCAGCCCCCTTAGATGCTGGGAAAGCAGCGCAGTGGACTGAGCTGCTTGCAGCATCAAACCCCTGATGTGAGCTGAAGGGCAGGAAGGAACCCTTCTGCAGGAACTCTCTACACCTCCCCTACAGTAAAAGCAAAATCCAGCAAGGGGAGATCCTGGGAAAACATTACCTAACCAGTCACAGCAGACACAAACCTAATTATCAAGCAGACAAGCACCATAAATAACCTAAATAGATACACAGATGTTACCTCTGTGATAAGAACAGGGGCAGTTAGAGCTGCAGAAAACTCTGGAGCACATTCAGTCATTACTTCAGCCAGGAAAACTCCTGAATATTCATTCCCCTGCCCCATATTTTTTTCCATCCCACTGGAATTAAGGATATTTAAATTCAGATGTGGCTATTTTAATACCCATCAAACACTTATTCACAGCAACATCCTATCCAGCATGTGTACAGTAAAGGCAGCCAGATCAAATTAGCTGGCTGTCAAGATAAAAGTCAATATATTCCCTATGTATTTCCACTATCCATGACTGCAAGAGAAGGAAGTGCCCTTGGGTTTATCTGAAGATGTAATTCCATAATGGAATACTTTGGGTCAGTGGGTAGCAATGCCTGCAGGGTGCTGTGCTGCTCTTCCCTGACCTACACAAAGTCCCAGAACATCCTCGTACCAGGGATGTTCTCTCTCTCCCTGCACCATTCCCTGGGCTCTGACAGGTCTATTCAAACCTGCCCTCTGCCAGCTGTGTTGCTGCTTCCTGGATTGTTTGGCAAATTTTTGTAAAGGTTTCAGTCCAGACCTGAAATGAACAGTGACCAGGCACAGGCTGTACCTGCACACTGCACTGAATGCTGAAATAAAGAGCATTTTGTCCTGATAACTTTACAGAGTATCTAGTAATAAATTCTGGTCCTTTCCACTGGAGATACCTGTCTTTCTTCCCAAGAAAGCTTTATTTGCACATCCTGCTTAAGAAGGAGAAAACTTACTTCCCCAGGGAAGCTGCCCCCTCCTACCTGAGGAATATTTTGCTTTCACAGCAGTGCCCACTCAGGGCTGAGCTCTCCTGACACCGTGCAACACACCTGAACCTTTTACCAAGCTACCACAAGTTCTCATCAGGCACCAGAACAGGCTTTATGCACCCTCATTCCATCAACAGACAGACTGAGAAGCTGGGAAAGGGGAGAGCAAAAACTGTCTTCGAGTGATATAAAACCGTACATTAGTCCCACACCTAAAAAATACTGGGGATAAGGCTAAGTTCATTCAAGTGACTTTAATTACATGATGATTGTTAAACCAATTTAAGCTGAGAAAACACTTTCTAAAACCCCACATTTAAATAAGACTTTAAAAGAGCAATTTACAAAAGACGACAGTGTAAAAATTACTTCTTTTCATCTTCCTAATCCACAAAAAGCCTCATTTTTGGAAGCTAAAGTGGACCACTTACTTAGTAAAGGCTTAGTCAGCATCAAACTTTCAAAAGTGATTAGAACATTTTGACTCTTAGGAGTGTAGTAAAAATAAAAATAGCCAACATTTCCATTAAACTGGTATAAAAGTAAACACATTACCAGTGAAATGGTGCTGTGTTTCCATATGCCAGATTTGTTTTTTTAGAGGTATCTGGGAGGCTTTTATGTGAAAGTACAGCATGTTACATCCATATAGAATGAGTCCCTTCCTAAACAGCTGGCTTCTTCCTGAGGTTACCAACAGAGAGCAGGTAACCTCATGTAAGGAACCAGTCTCCCAGCAGAGGTCTAAACTAAGAGGATTACAGGGTCAGAATTCCAGCAGCTGGAGGACTTTATCTGCCCATTAAAGAGGCACAGAAACTCCCAGACAACTATTTAAGAAAAAAAAGGAAGAGTTTCTCAGGCACTCAGATGTCCAAGCTGAATTTTTTCATTTCTTACTTGCAGTCTCCACTGCAGTCAGCTGCTCTGCAGAATAATTTGCACATGCAGAGCTCTGTGCTATGCAGCCACAATGCTCCCGTGCCTTCCAGACAGAAGTGGAGGTAGAGCATTGTGGCAAACAACTGTCAGAGTTAAAGATGACAAAAGCAAGATGTCCAGGTTGAAAGCTCTAACTCAAAGAGCCAGGGAATGTCACAAGCAAAATGCTCGCTATGAGGCACTTTCTCCCTTTTGTTTTAGAAAAAAGCCAAATTCAGTTTGGCAGGAGAGAGGTGGGGACCAGTCCCTCTCCAATAACTACCAATAACTTCAATAACTACCAGCTACTTCATTTCAGCTTCTGTAACACAAATCCACATCATAAACTTCACACAGCATCACTCAATGGTTTTGTTTATAAGTTCAGCTACTTTGCTTTCTCAACTTCAAGTTCCATTCAGGCTCTGCAGGACTGTGTGAGAAGTCAGCCAAAAAAGCAGCACAGGTAACATATGAATGCTCTCTGAGAAAAACTGCACATGGCTATTTCATCTCTGAAAGAAAGAATGGAAAAGTTCAGTTATTTCTGCTGTTTTACAGCTGGTATTGCATCGTCAAGGTGTTTACAAAAAGTGTAAACACAGCAATGCTTCTATCCAGAATATTCTCCTCAGTGACATCCCAGCTAAGCAAAACCATTTATAAAACCAACCAGAAACAAGTGGAAATGGCACCATAAAAATTACAGGAGATTCTGAGACACTATGGTCATGTTGTATTTTTTTGCACTGTCATTCATTTCACTTTTTAAAGAAGCCTTTCAGCTCTGCTGGCAGAAATGTCAATTTCGTTGAACAAAGTGCTTTTACTCTGACATTTACATCACTAGCACATGACTAATATTATTATTGTTGTTATTATTATTATTATTATTATTGCGCAGGCAAGATGCAGATATTCATTCTGGACTTCAATGCATGAAAAGTAAATGTCTTATGTCATCAGTTAAGTGTGAAGTTCATGCAGTTAAAATGATTTACTCAAACATGGCAAGAAATATTTTTAGTCAGCAAAGTAATGTACTGTCCAGTAAACAGGAAATAAGGAATATGAGTTGTACTGTACCACTGTATGTTTTTAGCAAGCTCTATCATCAACCCCCTGTCAGGCAAACTTCTCATTTAAGCATTCCACAGAGATCAGCATGGCTTCTCCTAATGACCCCACTAAGTTACTGACCAATTCACCTTGGTAACCAGGTGCTACACTTCTCAATGCTGAAATGCACTTGCAAGATAAAGATCAGCACCGTGATGATCCCTGGCACAACATTTGCTGCAATGAGACAAAACTCTTAGAGTCAAAGGAAGTCAAAAAAACTTTATTCACACCAGAAACGCAGACTTAGGAATTTTCCTTTATCAAAATAAGCCCCTTATGGTTACTTACATCTGTGCTCAAACAGAACTGTACAATATATATAAACATATATATAGAAAAAACAGAAACAAAAAAAGTAACTGCTGCGCTTCCTTAATATTAATCATCATCTTCTTCCTCTTCATCACTGATCACGTATTTCTTAGGCTTTTTACTTGCTTTGTCATCATCATCTGCTTTTCTCTTTCCAGAAGGTTCACCTTCCTGAAGGCAAAAAAAGGACAAAAATAAACCACCATATTTCCAGCAAAAATAGAAAATAAACACAGAACAACAACAAAAACACCTCAGTCTTTTTTGTAAGAAAAGCAAAATAACTAGTTCTAGTTTTTCCATTCTGTGCAACTGTGAAGCAGGGCTGGTTCTGTGCCAGCCCTCACCCCCAGCACTGAGTGGCTGCTCCCAGTGTCACACCCCAGGCCAGGAGGGTGCAGGAAGCTGCAGCCCCTCGCTGGCCCTGCATCCACACCTGCTCTGAGCATGGCATGCACAGAGTCTCTGCATTATCTGCATTAACAGCACGTGCAGGGCCACTCACAGCAGGTCTTGTGAGCATGGACACCTCCTCGAATTTGCAGTGCATTTTCCACTATACAGACACATTTCCTTCAGGCCCTTTCCTTCAAGCCCTGCAGCTTGGCTAAGTTTTCCAACTATTTATATCTGTATGGCCTGAATCAGAGCTACTGAAACAAAGAAGAAATTCAGGAAGTGGGCAGGCATTTTGTTCATTAGAAAGACAAAACTAAAGTAACCACTCTCTGGCATGAAGAAAAAAAAATTAGGAGGAATCACTGGCACTCAGATTCAACATCAGTTTACAGTCTGAGAAATGTAACTGTTTATAGTTTATGAGGCTTCAAAGAGCTGGTCAAAGGAACTCAAATCACTGAGTTAATTACCTGCTTACAAGCAATACCATAAAGACTTTTATAGGGCTGATAGTCAGTTTTTAGTTCATGGAACCAACAGGTTGATTTTTGCTCCATGAACATTTCCACCAGTTCAGTTTAAATCATCCTTCCAAACAACATTTTAAATCACGAGTTGTTCATGCAAAACTCATCAATTGTGACGTGAAGAACAAGTGGTAACTCAACTCTTGTTAAAAAAGAATGTCTTTAAAAATACTCTCAGGTCTAAGTAACCTCATCCCTTTTTCCATTTATTGGTTTTGGAAGTGTGGGCTTGGTTCTCTATTTTATTTTTTTTTGAAAGCAACTTGCTTGGATTTTAAGGAGGAAACACTGAGTTCTAGGACTTTAGAGTTTCAGAACTCTAAGGAATTATTTATCCAAAATCATTTGATTCTATAATAACATATTAAGTAAGTACCAAGAGAATAGCAGTTACAAAGGAATTTTAAGCATGGAAAACAGAAATTAACAGGGGTGGGAATCTCAATGATAGCTTCTTCCTCAGAACAAACATTCTCTTGTAATCTAGCTGGGCTATTGTTCAGTGAGTCATCTTCCTGTTCAGCAGAATATCCCCATTAACTGCAGCAACAGTGAAGCTACTTGCTGTGTGGTGATAAAGTGTATTATTAATAACAGACTGACATTTGCAGTAATGGTAACACTGTTATCAGCACAAAGATTTGTGCCGTGCTCTGGACTGACAGCAGGCAAAAGCAAGTGAGTGTACAAGGAAGCCAGATTTCCTCATGTGGGTTTGCACTGAACAGCACACTCCCCCTGCAGGGACTGAACACAGGAGCTCGAGCACCAGTGTCCTTTTGTGTGACACTGCAGCACCACTCCAAGGCCCCAGAGGAGCATTACCTCCCAGTCACTCTAAAATGGAGGCTGCTGCTCCTCAGGCAGCAGAGAAATGCTGCTGATTAGACCTTTTCTTCTGAGAATGGAACTGCCAAGTCCTCACACTGCTGTATCATCAACTAACACACCTAGTAAGAGTCCTAAAAATAAAAAATTCAATTTCTAAGAAACGCTTACAGGGCTCACAAAATCACAGTTTTGTCTACATGACTCACTATGGCTGTTGTATTTTCTGAAATATTAAACTTTCCTGATGTATAACAAAATGCCAGAATCTATGTCTTTAGAAGACAAAACAAATTTTTACTTCCCCTTCACATTACAATGCCAATTAGTGCAACTAAGTCAGCTGACTCTGTAAGAGCACCAAGAACCTGCATTCAGCACACAGAAAACACCCAAGGGGCTGGGGAATGAGACTTCCCAGGGACTTTACAGGGAACACATTACAGAAATGAAAATGAGAGCAATTTAGTCCTTGTGTAACACTGCAGTGCTGTATCAGCAGTGACAGGACTTGAACTAAGCCTCAAATGCAATGTTCACAAAGACTCATATAATACCTAGCAGTTGTGAACTACAAACCAATAATACACCACTTTAGAGTGGGAAAAAGCACTACTGCTGTAGCTAACAGTTAATTTGATCAGGGCCCAATCAGTGCCCAGTGTTTCAGATGATACTGATGTGACAGAAAATGTATGTTTAGCAATTACAGTAAGTCTTTTTAACTCAATTTTTTAACTCTACTATTTAAAAAGAGCAGAAATGATATGTGGAAATGCTTCCACTATTTCCATAATAAAGAGGAGAGGACCATGTAACTTAGGTAACGCTGTACTAGGATTCCAATATTAAGTCTCCTTACTCCTTGCATAATTGGTAAAGTCATTATACATAATTCTGCATAAATTTTTCCATCTTTAAATCAACAATAACAATAGTGTCCTGCTTTGGGAATCACTCAGCTCTGTGAACTAATGCAGTGCATAAGAAATTGGTGATTAATTACCATGGAAAGCATGCCAAGTCAAGTAACACATTCATCACAGCGTAAATGAAACCACAGAAGTCCCAAGTTTAAACACTAGATCTAGTGAAGGAAATGTTCCTCATTAAAAATAAAGCTTAAGAACAAAGTCCTTTTCTTACCTCATCACTGTTAAGTTTCTTTGCCTTGAGTAGTCTTTGAGTTTTATCTTCATCTGAGCCTTCGTCACTGTCTGAAGAGTAGATTCTAGCACGTTCCTCTGCACATTCCAGAAAAAAAGAAAAAGACAAAGATGTTTATCTGAAACTGGTGAAGAAGAGAGAATATTAAAAATGTCTTACATTTAGAGCCACAAAATGTTTGCAGAACCTAAGTGCAGAGTAAACCAAATAAACTTATACAAACTGAATTAACCCCTCTTCATGTATCAAATGAACTGGCAAAATCCTATCTTACCAAGGCTCTCCTGTGCAATCAGCCTATCTGAATCACACAGGCCTTAATGACAAGCTGTTCAGGTTTATGATTACCTCTGATGCCACCTTTGTATCTGTTTTTGATAGCTGCCAGACTGATTGCATCATCCCCCTCATCCTCCTCGTCGTAGCGGTCGGGCTCCAGGTAACTGGCGCTCAGCCCCCGCTGGTGCTGCTTCTCCCGCATCCGGCGCTGCTGCGACTCCCTGCGGATGGAAGCCCTCAGCCTCTCCTCTTCTTTCTGTCCAAACAAACAAGACATGGACTGAGGGATAAAAAAAACCCAAACCATCTCAGGAGCACCTCATATTCCACTGCACCTTTTGAAATAATCTCACTGCAGCGTAAAGGCTGCAAATTGTTTTGTCATCTGCAAGGTTAAGCAAGGCACACCCTGGGCTTGTAACTCCTGCTTAAAACTCCAAAACATTACTGTTTTTCATAAATAATGAATATTCAAAAATGTCCAGCTGTATTACAGTTGTGAAAATTTAAATTAAAGCAGCAGATGACAGAGTTCTGTGCCACAATACCTTGATCATTTCTGTGCGCTGAGACTCTGGATCACGGCCTGCCATTGGCAAAATACGAATTTTCTGGGTCTTTGAACATCTGTCTGCCAGAGACAGAGTCATCTTCCTGTGAGTGGCACTGTCTGTAGAGTGTGGCCTGGTAAAAAATTGCTAGGGGTTAAAAACTTCTTTAAGGAACATAAACATCTGCACAGAAGAAAAAGCATCAACCCTTTTTAAGAAGTATTTGTGTGCACTGTAACAGTTACTGAAAACAGCAGTAAAATCACCAGTCCAGCCATTAACAGCTGGACTCAAAGATTTCTAAGGCCTTTTTTACCCTTAATGATGCTACAATCCTACAACTTTCGACCCTTATCAACCTAAACATCCATCCTCACTGTTTACACCAATATCTCAAGAAACAGTTGTCGTCTTGATAGCAACTGTACCTCAGACAAAAGATTAATTTCAGGGAATAGTATTATTTTTTCTGACTCAAATGAGGATTTGCATGTAAAAACACAAATTAAAACATATATACAAAAAATCTATATGTACCCTACATAATGCAGGAAATGGCACATTAACAGTCCCAACTGAATGTAGGACAAACCTTGCTGAAAAACTGAGTTTGGAAAACGTTCTTACTAACCAGTGAAGCCCTGAAGCTTTACAAATCGATACATCT
The DNA here is from genome assembly GCF_001522545.3 of Parus major. Lineage (NCBI taxonomy): Eukaryota > Metazoa > Chordata > Aves > Passeriformes > Paridae > Parus > Parus major. The sequence continues at coordinate 8,418,947 of NC_031779.1, forward strand.
AATCTTTATATACTAGTTACAATACTTATTTGCAGAAACAGTATCACCATTTGATACAGAAGAGCAGTTTACCTGAAGGTTAACTTGGTCTTGAACACAGCCTGTCCTTGCAGGCCTGTCCCTTGTCTGATGAACAGATGATTGTGATCTCCTTGTAGCGGTGCCTTGTACACATCGAAGACCTCATTGCCCAAGTGGAGGGACATGCTTAAAAGAGATTCCCACATCAGTTACTTGATAAAGCCACTGCAGCCTATTTTTTTGCCTCGTTTCTAAATGGAGAAAGCCTTTGTTTCCTTTTAATATCTAGCCAATAATTATATTTCAATCTAAACTAAGCCGAGCATAAACCTTTCAAAGCACTGAGACTAAAATAATTTGTACCATGCAGAACTGATGTCAAAGTTTGCTGACCTTCCAATTTTGCATGTCACTGCAAGAACAACTGCATTACTTCAGTAACAAAGAGTGCAAACTAACCTTCCATCTGACCATTTAACTATCCGTGCATTACTTTCTCTGATCTCATTCCCTTCCTCATCTCGTCGCATCCGCCATCGTATTGTGTTCTCTACCTGTAGGGGGAAAAAACCAAGTTTTTCTAGCTCATAAGGAATACTGTGGTAAAATATACTCTGTACAGGTCAAGAATTGCAGTTGGAAAGGCTTGGTAATTTGTGGCACCATGAAAAGCAATAAGGGTGAAAAGTATTGCTTTTATAGGTGAAATGCAGCTGTCAGGCTTTTTAAAAAATTGTGACTAAAATAGATCAACTTTCCTCAGTGCCCACACTTTCATAATCTGAAAACTCAAAACACCCTTCCAAAACATCTGAAACAGACTTTGAAGGAAAGTGCCTAAGTGAGTGCAAAAGACAAAAGGAAAATTCATATTATACCTTGAGTTTTAGCCTAGTTCTACCCTCTTCATCAAGCATCTCCTCATCCTCAAATTCATCTTCATAATACTGGGGATCAAAAGGTCTGCAACAAATTTTACAACACATTATTTATTCTTCTAAGAAAATTAATCCAGATTATTGCAGAGTTTTTTATTTAACATACACAAATAAAAAGGCCTTATTCTGAAATTCAAGATGATATTTTTAATCATTGAAAAGTGCATAAAGGTCGTGTGCATTTGCCTTTCACATCTCTGAGAGCCTAAACTTATGCTTAGAATTCAATTGACAGCATGTGCTTTCAATTAAACCATATTTTTCTCTGTGTTTTACAGACAGTAAGCTATTCAATCTTAATATTGATTAATATTCACTGAAACCAAACTTCATAATAAAATTACCTGGTTAGAAAATAACTGCCATTACTATTGACTAATCACAACCAAGAATATCCATCTTAATGTCAACAGCTTTAAATAGGGCAAACACATTTAACTGTATTACTAAACAAAAGCAATATAGGGAAACACTAGAAGACTTTATCAATCCAGTATTTAATGTGCAATTACCTGGGCTCCACACTGAGGAAGTTGGGCAGCTTCACAAAATACAAATCATTACCCAAGTCTGTGTTTACTTTTGGTATTTCTACCTCTATTCTGGTCTCTGGAATAGGCTCTTCTTCCTGCTGCTCTTGACTCAGCCCATTCTCATCCTAGTGAAAAATAAGAAAAGGAACATAGGTAAGAAAAATCTATCTGGCTTCTGCTGCTCTAATAATTACATTTTACTTAAAGAAAAGTTATTCATAGGCACAGAGCAATCAGGAAGATTTGGATAAAATAATTCAGGCATTTTCATTGAAAGGAATCCAATTCAGCAGTGTCATGTGGCACTTCAAGTGACTTCTAGCACCAGTGCAAACTCAAGAGACCAAAGACAATAAAGAACAGCAAAGGAGCCAAGAGACCTGAGCACTGGAGACTGGGGGACACCACCTACAAGATTAAAGGTATTTTTATCTATTATCAACAAAAGATGAAAAATTATCATAAAAATATAAATATTTCTCAAATAGCTGCAATAAGGTACCAGAGACAGCCATGGCTTTGCATTTTACTTAGCAGCAATCAAACTATTTTTTTAAATATTTTTTTAAGTACAAAAAGTGGAGCAGGGATGGGGGGAGGCAGATAAATCAGATATTGTTATGTATAAGATTTCAATAATTCTTTCAGCTGGGAGAAAATTATCTGTAAGGCTACTTACTTATGTAATGCTCACTACTCTTTCTTTTCACTAGAATATTACCCAACTCAATCAGTGTTCTGCACTTCAGAGTGGAATGGCATGTTAATAATCTCAAAAGTCAAGTCCACTCACAATGGGTTGTCCTGGGGTTGGTGGCTTGTCTTCTCCATCACTCCCTGAGGATATGTCATCGGCACCTCCAAACAGATCCATGACATCTGCATGCTCTTTAGCAGAAAAATTACAATTTTAAACCACATATATATGTGCCACACAGCCCTAATGCAAGATTTACTTATCAAATAAGGAAATCAAATTGAAAACTGGCAACAGAAGAGTATAAGATAATCCTTATTCAAGTAACTGAACAGAAGTAAAGAAATTTCACCATGCATTTTGAAGACTTTACTTCTCAGAAAATAAGCATCTCTTCCTCAGCCACCTAAACCACCACAAAACACAGTACAGGTTCCTTGGGCTGCTCTGATTAAAGGAACCATTTTTCAGTATATTTCAGTAAAAATGCATGAAAGAACATTTACAGAAGAGAAAACTTGACAGATCTAACTGGAGAGGATCAGTGTGTGCCTCCCACACAGAACTCCTGATGTCTGTTTTGTTATTTCCATGACACCGTACAGCAAACGCTACCAGTTCTACCAAGCCCTGTGATGAATGGCATGCTCAAGAGGAGGATTAAATGACCCAAAACTCCACAAACCCTCCACCATTTACCTTTCTGCCCTTCTGTGTCACTCTCAGCTTCTGAATCTGATGCAATTGGTTTCTTTCGCTTCATCCGCAGAACTTCATCCTCACTATCGCTGCCCCTTGCAGACTCTACTAAGGAGCATAATTATTCTCAGCAAATTAATAATTTTGGTCCATAAATTTTAAAATTCCTCTCTGTTAATTAAGCTCTAAAAGTGCTGCATGAAAAAAAAATTGCAAAGATGACTATAGTTAAAAGCTATGTAATTAATGTTTTTACATTGAAGTTTCAATCTTTTCAGGCCAATGTAAACAAAACAATAGAGACCAAACCAGCAGCAAATCATTATTTCTGTATTCAGTCCTACCGGATTTGTGCTCTTGCTCCTCCTCATCCGAGTGCTGGGCCCTTTCCTCATCATCAGAGTTCTGAATCTTCTCCTCATCAGACCGCTGGGCCCTTTCATCATCGTCAGAGTTCTGCATCTTCTCCTCATCCGAGGCCTGAGGCCTTTCCTCATCATCAGAGTTCTGCATTTTCTCTTCGTCCGAGTTCTGGAGTCTTTCCTCATCATCAGACACCTGCGGCCTTTCGTCTTCATCTGAGTTCTGCACTTTCTCCTCATCGTCAGAGTTCTGCTGTCTCTCCTCGTCGTCAGAGTTCTGTTGCCTTTCCTCATCATCTGACTGATCACTTTTGTCCTCCTTGCCCCACTTCTCATCCTCTGAGTGCGCTTTCTCAGAGCCATCTCCCTCTGAATGATGGCTGCCTTCCTCTGAGCCATGCTCACGCTCATCCTCGTCGTCGTCGTGCGCAGCCTCGGAAGCGCTGTGCTGCTCCCCATCCGACTGCTCGTTGTCCTCGTGCTCCGAGGCCTCCGAGCGGTTGTAGGATCTCTCTGAGTGGTTGTCGCTCCCCGAGTGACGGGATGCCCCTTCATCCTCGCTGTCATCTCCAAATAACTCCTTGTTACTGGGTTTTATTGCCTCCCTGTCGTCGTCCTGCTCGCTGTCGCTCCCAGAAGCATTGCTCCCAGAGCCAGCGTTCTCCTGGTCAGAATCTGAATCAGAGCCAGAATCGGAATCTGCAAAACAAACGTCACCCTTTCAAGAGTCAGGATGCCCCTCTGAGGATGCACACGAGATGATGTGCCTTCCTTTAACAAAAACCCCAAAAACACAACCCAACCCCTAGAGAGAACCTACAGAGAAATGTAAGCAAGACCAACAAAGTTACGGAGAATAGTAAAATAGAACGTTTGCTATTAAAAGCACAGCCAAAGAAAGGCTCAATGAAAAATTATGGATGTCCCAATAAGTTTCAAACCACAACCTGTGATCTAAGATTCTAAAACTGTAGAAAGAATAAAGAATTACACAAACGAAGATAACAACTGAAATAGTGAGGACTTAAGCAAGTAATTATATAGACGCGGCTTAAAAGATCCTACAAACCCAAAACTGTCACTCTGTATTTAATCCATGTCATCCACCCAGGGAGGTTTATGACAATGGAGCCACTCCTCAGTGCCGAGGCTGGTAAATGCTGTTTCCAACAGGAAAATAAAAGAACACCTGCCTTAAAAAGTAATTTACAGGAACGCGAACAAGAATTTTGAAAATGTCAGGTGTTCCTCGGTTTCCAGAACTCGGTACAGCCGAACAACCTCCCCTGCAGGCACCAACCCCCCGGCCCGCGGCTCCGCGCCGCTACCTCCCTCCCTGCCGCCCGCGCTCGGGGACCGCGGCAGAGGCGAGGTGGGGCGGGCGGCGCAGCCGGCGGCGAGGGCACCCGGGCGGGGGGAGGAGAGAGAGAGAGAAGCGCCCCAGACCTTTGTGCTCGGGCTCCGAGTCCGCGTCGCTGCCGAACAGATCCGCCATGTCGGCCATGGCGGCAGTGCGGCCCCGCCGGCGCCGCGCACTGACGTCACATAGGGCGCCGCTCGCGCGAGCCGCCCGCGGCCCGGCGGGGCCTTAAAGGGAGCGCCTCCTCTTAAAGGGGCAGCGCCCGCGGCCGTGAGGGTACATGGCCCGGACGGGGAACGGCACCGTGGGGCCAGGGCCAGGGCCAGGGCCAGGGCCAGGGCCAGGGCCAGGGCCAGGGCCAGGGCCAGGGCCGGAGCAGGGCTGCGGGTGCCCGGCTGCACCTCCGCACCCTCCCGGCGTGGCTGCAGAACTCCTCACGAAGCAGCCGCCCTCCCGGCCCGGCACCGCTCGCTCGCGCCGCAAGGTGGCGGCGCTGCTCCCGCGCTCCCCGCCCCGTGCTGAGGGAAACCCGCCCCCCTCAGCTCCGCCGCCGCGGGCCGCCCGCCCCTGCCGGGGAAAGGCGCCGGAATAAAAACCAATAGGTCAAGCAAGGCAGTACACTACTGAAAAAAGCAAACAAACTCCCGAAGCCACAACAAGAATACAGTATTTTAATCATCCAAAAATTTGTAACTGTTATACAATCTGACAGCATATAGTACTGATATGCTAAAATACTCAATACCTGTTTCCCCAATGGAAATTTAAATTGAACACTTAACTCGTTTGTAGCTTACAAACGCAGGATTACTCAAGCTGTAGAGAGAATGAGGCTATTTAAAATACAAGACTAAATAGGTATTTGCTCTGAAATATTGGTTATGTTTCCATGCTTAGCTTCAAACCAACAGAATCAACATATGCGGTCATTTGATTTCTTGCTTTAAGCTGGAAAAAGAATCAAGTAAAAAACCAGTATCTCTTTAGGAAAATAGACCTTGTGTTTATGGTAACTAGTTATTAAAGTAGTACCACCTCTGCACTCACAATCAGTGAAGCCATATGCAGGATCTCACCACACTCAATGACATTATATCCGTGCTTTTGTTGAGACTGTTGAAGGTTCCTGGCTACAGACTGAATTTCATCATTTATTCCAAAAAGGATACACACTGCAGGCACAAAAGTGATTGCTGTTAACTGTTCCATGCACCATGCCAAAGGTCTTGCAACAATTTGGATTATTAAACCCTTCTAGTTGAAAACATTGGTTTTCCATGCCCAGCCTGTCAGGTATCCATCCTGAAACAGTCCACAAGCAAATTTTTAGCTGTTGTCTACAGAGCTAAACCATTTATTAGGGTCCAATACTATCATTTGTGACAGGACACCTGAGAGCTGCAACATAAAATGGCCCTGCCTTTGATTGGAATATAAATAATTATACAGCCAAGCTTGATTTAGTAAAAGCAAGAAATTGATTTGGGCTATTATTTCCATAATCCAGCCTTTCAGCTTTCTCCTTCATTTTCAAGTCGGCAATAACTGCCTAATCTTTCTAGGCAGTGATAAAATAACTCATCATAGAATCCCAATACATGTACAGATTCTGTGAACATGCAGCCCTTCAACAAATGAAGGAAGATATTATAGCCTGTTTTTTGACACAAAATGATTATGGTGCCTAGCAAATAAAAAGTAAAGTACAGCTTTAGGCAACTCAGCACATGACATGCTTTGGCCATGTTTACACAGCAGTGTCTGTCTGTAAAAGTACACTTAACTTGTGACTGTATGCATACTGTATTAGAACTATTTCAAAATCTAAAAAGTTCTTGAAAATTTACAAAAGCCCAAACCAAAATAAGCCCTTTTTGTTACTCAACAGAACACTTCTGATGTTGTTGTGAGGTTACAGTAAGTGTAGTCTTTGGTTTTAACTGACTTAATTCCAACTTGGTTTTCAGAGCAGATATTTATTTGTAATTCTAATAAAAGGCTGATTTAGAAATAGGGAAAAAAAAGGTTCTTCCATGAGTATAAACCAGTTATATACATCCTTACTGAAGGCACTGTAGCTCAAAATTCTCTGTACAGTTGCAGTAAAATTTGAAGCCACCTCCAGAATAAAGTCTGTCTTTAAAGATCCAAACCAAGATTTGCAGCAAATTACAATGTGGGCACAATGCTCTGTTTTTATAGTATATACAACCTGATGCAAAATTCTCAGCCCAATATGTTTTCCACACATAAATGCTCACCACATTATGATCTTTGGATGAAAGCAGTTGTCAGTTGAATTCTCTGTTGCTATAAATACAGCCAAGCAGTCCTGTAGAACATTTTTGTGATCTCAAAGCAAACTAGTACAAGACAGTCCAAACAGACCTACACCAAAAAGCTTCTAGATTTTAATATTTCAAAGTGTACTGTGATTATGTGCAGAAGTTGAAGTGATTCTTGTTGCCTTATTAGTTTGCTTACAGAACTTTAAACACTTTAATAATGACTATGCCCTAGAGATTTGACACTACATATTGGTTAGTTTTTGCATGTCTTAAGGTAGTGTTTCAACGTAAACACAGATATAGAATTGAAAAACACTTAAAAGTGTTACTTCATTATTAAAAACTGTTAGATTTGTATGAAGTACAAATAGCTTAATGTAATACAACTTAGGTCAGTGGTTTTACAGTTAAGGCTGTTCTTCCTGTACAGTTATGCAGTATTTTAAATATGAATGTTCACTACTTCTAGAGAAATTGATACCCATGAATGTAGATAACAATTTTTAAACAAAGAATATGAACTAAATAATGGTGATGAACACATGAAATCAGTCTAAAAATGTGTCCAAGTTTAGATACCAAGCGAGACACAGCTACGGATCTTTTGAAAAGACTTTAAGGATTTAGGCGTAACAGAAAAACTCATTTTGCAAGGCTCCTAATTTTTTTTCTCTTTGTCTGCAAGACTTCCACTTTTGTACTAGTCCCTCTAATCTCCCGGGAGAAGTCCTTAGTCAATTTATTTTTGTTTGGCTTAAAAGGATGTCTTTGAACTGGATCACAGTATCAAGAACTAGTAAAAAACAACACAGTAGAATTACAAATAACATTGCTGTGAAAGATTTGTCTTCAGTGCATATGAACAAAGCTGAACAGCTCTACATGAGTCCAGCTGCTGGGTGAAGAATCCTTTCCGTCTAATGCATTGTTGTCAGGAATACACACACCCCTCCAAGTAAATACACAACCCCAGATTTTCTTGCAAACGTTTCAGTTGGGTCAGTATCTTCCCAATGATATTAGAGGTCCCATTCTTTGACCACAGACAATTATACCATTGATTTACAATTACATTTTTAGTAGAAAGCACAGTCAAAGTCTTGAAATACAAAAGAAGTTCTTAAAAAAACCCTATTAAAACCTATGGTACAGAGACTGGCACACTACTGTGTTTCCATCCATCCCAAAACCGTGCTGCATACCAGCAGATGATTCTATTGCTTTGCTTTAAAAGGAATGGGGTTTCCAGTCTTTTCCCTTCTAACCCAGGTCAATGTAGTCCAAGATTGCCAAAGCCCACGGTGCTGCCCGTGCTGACTCCACAGCTCTGGCATCAGCTCTGCTAATTGTCTCCTTCAACCCTTCTCTTCCGAACTGCAGCAAGACAGACAAAAAAGAGAAGTTTTGGTATATTAGCATTTTAACTATTTTTTTGTGCTTCTACAACACGAAGAGGTACTTTGTCACATAAAGTACCACAAACTAAGGTAGCTAACTTAGCATTAGACAGCATTTTTAAGCAAATAAGCTGAGCTTATCGCCTTATTCACAAACAGTTGCAAATATTTCCAAGGAAGGACTTGTGGGAAACATTAATCATCTTATGTCTGATAAGCAGATTTAGTCAGAATTCTTTTTTTACAGTTTTGCAGTTTTTTAGAGGTGACTTTAATTTACATGGCTTCAAAAGAAACTCTACAAGACCTTCAGAGTATATCTAACACTATTTATACACACACAGATGTTACAATCTACAGCCTAAAACTTTACATTTATTAATAAAAAACATTCAATTGTCAGAAAATGCAAGAGCAATAAAAATTTGTGAACAAAATAACTAAAAGCTCACATGCTACTAAGATTTGAGAATATGCAATATTGGTTGAACTACTGGAGTTTTCCTCAACATTTGTATTATTTTTGATGTTTTCTTTTCACACTAACAAATTATGTTTTCCTTTTCTGTGCAGACAAAGCAAATAGCACTAAAGGTCTTATAGGACACAAAGGACAAAATATAAAGGACATCTCCATTTTGTTTAAAAAAGTAAAGCAAGCACATCTACGTAAGAAGAAAGTGAATCTGTTCTCAAATCCACTCAATGGAAAGTAGGTGGCAGAAGTTATTCATACCTGCTTTCATCAAACTGCAAGAACAGATGAAAAGAATTTCAAGCCCTAGACTTCTCCAATCATGCAGTTAAAAGTATACAAAGAACAGGGAAGTGGAACAACACAGTGTGAGCAAGAAAACAGAAGATGTAGACTGTTTTTTTAGAAGGAACGTACAAAGAGAGAAATGAGAGACTTCGAACATCCCAGTTTCACTGCTCAATACCCAAGTGGGTATTCAGAGTAACCTTCTCTGTAGCTTCAGGGCTGGAGAGATGAAAAGGTATTTGCAGAAACTTTTACTCGCATACTCCAGACTAAGAAAGCAAAGGAAAATAGGCAAGATATCAATAGAAGCATAGGTTTTGAACAGTCAAGCAGTAATAAAAGAACTAGTGAGAGGGGAAACCTAAGAAATCTGTGAGACACCTGAAGCATTATGATAAAAAACCCAACTGCTTTAGAATCTATTTTGAGAAACGGATATGCAGTGTCTGAGTGCCTTTCTTATCTCTCTGTGCTTTATTCTAGTTACTCATCCATATCTTTCAGAGCTGTTCTCCTCCACTTTAACCTTTATTCAGAGGAGAATCAGATCTCTAAACCAAATTCCAATTTCCTGTGTCATTCCCTCTAATATATTCCTTAACTACTGCTACTTCTACTAAACTGGCTGGCTCCTTTTCACACTGATGAGTATCACCACAAAGCATCTAAAACCAAAAGATTTAATTAAATAGTTTTAAAATGCAGTTCTGTTTAAATAGATGGACATTATTTTGTAGTTGAGTGCTTCAAGTATTTGACATTATTATACAAATGATTTCCGTTCATGTGCTATGCTATTAACCAATTTTCTGCTGATCCATTTAATTAGGATTCTAGCTAATGAGCTCCAACAAAACTGACTGCAGCAAATAAAGATGCCACTGCTATCAGCTACTTGTGAATGAACAGAACCACCAAAGGAGAGATTACCCAGTCTCAGCCTCTGTACATGACAGCATGTTAAGTTCCTTGCTCAAACAATCCCAGTGACATTGGGATACTGGCATTGAACAGGGCATCCTATCCCCTTAATTTCAAGTACTGCTTTAAAAGAAGAAATGCATCTTATCTGAATACAACTGAGTGATCAAAACTATTATTTTCACTCCCTTTGCCATAATTCACACGAAATTTGGATGCTCTTGTTCTAGACTATGCAAAAATTCTCCACTCATGTACCTGAACACCCTGTAACAAAATAGAAAACACCAAGCAGCAAAAAAAAAGGAGGAGCAAAGCACAGGAGAAACCTGAAACTGATCTACTAATCTTCTGCTATCCTGGTTTAGTTAAGGGAGAAGGGGAATAACCAGACACCTTTAAAGCATGTGCCACACACCCATTCAGTTAATAATAATTTGGTCTTACCCAAATCATTGTTTTTTGTGATAGCTGCAGCTGCCCTGGCTCGTGGTCCCTGTTGTGTGAAATGGTATCCAAATTTAAGGATCTTGCTGTTTTCTTCAAGCATCTTGGCAATTTCTACTTCTGCAGCTGTGCCCAGCTGCTGCCTCTGTTAAAACAGAAGGTACACAAAGACAACAGAGCGTATGTGTGTTCATCCTCAAAGAGATCAAAATACTTTCCCCATATCAGTCAATAAACACTCAACTTCATTCTAGTTACTCAAATAGGCAGAAGGTCCTAAAATATGCCTGTACACATACTTTTATGTGCTTTAAAGCACAAGGTAGCACAGAAGTGATCAGGAATCAACATCAGCTGGATTCTTCTGACCATCTTAAGGGCAGTTGTTGATGGTGTTAAGACAATTAAACATAAAATATTTGAAGAGTTTATCACAAGCTGTCTTCTAAAAATATTCAGTCAATTAGAACTGGCTGAGTTTAGTTATGGTATCACCACCATCTCACTTACCTGATTATCAATTTTGATCTCTGTCAACGTTTCATTGTCTTTCAATGCATCCACCAATGCCAGAATTCCAACTCCAGTGATGAAGTTTGATTCTATGTTCAAACTTTTTAATTTTGTGTTTACTCTCAGCATATCTGCAAGAGCCTTTGAATATAAAAAAGCATCATTAAACTTTAGCATTTTGCTGCAGTGCCTCACAGGACACAGCAATAACTACTTCCACTAACTTGTTCCATGGAAGCAGCAAGTTCAGATGCAAGGTGTAACTTCACAAGCTTTCATTTACTAGACTGAGTCTTCAGCCAGCATTATCTACATTCCTTTTTTAAATAGCATTCAGTCAAGAGAAGGCCTGTCTTTCTCTTGTTACAAACTAAAAGGCTACACAGAATATAAATTGCCTGAAATTAGCATATTGGACCAATTCCATTTTGTAAGCCTTCACAGCACACAAGAAGCAATGCAGGCTGCTAAGCAAAGGCCAAAGAAAGGACCTTATTCAACTGAGAGGAGAATTAGATATGGTTAATTTGTAAACAGGAGATCTGACTTTCAAAATGCTTTTGTCTACAGATTTGATAGGAACAGGTAAAATTCAAAGCTCTAAGTATAGTACCAGCATGTAGCTAGAGGCACTTTTATACCTGATGTTATTTCTGAGAAAGGAAGAAAACAGGAATGGCTAACTGCTGAGTTTACTGTCAGAAAAACAGTACCCTTTGAATTTTTTTTCTATCAAGTCACAATACAAAAATACCCCATCTGAGAAAAGAGGCCATATAGATTTTTATTACACATTTTAGTTCTGCTGAAAAGAAACTTTTTAATTGACCCAAACCCAAAGCTTTCAAATGCTCATTTACTCATTTAACAGTGTCTTTCAAACTAGTTGCTTTTTTTTCTAATTTGAATTTAAAACAAGCGCAAAGGATTGTCCTGGCAAAACAATTAGTTTTGTTTTCTTACGACTTTATTTGTAATTAAGTAAGGTACTGCTTTAATTCAATATAGAAAAAAACAACCTGACTATAAATTATATTTAAGTTTCAATTGCATCAAGCTAGATACTTTGACTAATACTATGTTTTATATACCAATATTTTAAGCCAATCTTTGGTAGCAGGGAGATAGAGAAACAGGTATTTTACAACTTCAACTAAAACTTTAGTTAGTTGACTTTTTAAGTCCTCAAATGTGCTTCTCGTAAATTAACCCTGAATAAACTATTGGCTACTGAAATGAACAGCAGGAACTAAACAATTAGGAAAGAAAGAAAAAAAGGAAGGAGGTTAGCAAAATGAAAAATCAGAGAAAGGGGCTGGAAAAAAAGAATTCTCCCTCACACATCTGAGGCATTGCTGCATATTAAGTTACCAGTAATCATTTACCAACTTAGATACAACAAAGTTTTGTTAAAGAAAACATACTTTACCGTGTAGCAAAATGGAAACATTTTCATCCCTGAATATTTAAACTGGATTAAATTCAATCCCCTCCCATTTCCTTTCCATCCTAACTTCCCTTGCACCCCACTTAGAGCCGTTATCACGAGTACTTACAACAGCAACAGGATCATTGCTTCGGGTGGCTGCCAGGCTAAAATTCTTCACATGTGTGTTGGTTTCTAAGGCTTTTGCAAATTCTTTCAGCGTTGGAATTGGTATGTTCTTGAATTAAAAATAGCATTTCAGTCTCTTGAGATACACAAGTTTATCCCCTCCCCCCAACTTCTCCCACTATCTTATTCTCTTTACAGCAAAATGCTCTACAATATTAACTAACACTGGTCTCCAGCAGTCTCACAGTGAAGATCTACCCTAAGATGCAACAGCTGTAACTGTCCAATTCTGCAAAGCAGTCATTTTTACAGTATAGTAGCAACTCAGCTTAAAAGGAATAATTTTAAAGAATTAATTAGGGTAGCAAATACCTCAGTTTACTGTGTCAGAAACTTTGATCTTTTTAGGCAGATATTTTGGTTAGCATTTACCTGTTACACACTATTCCACAGTGAACGGATTTTACTTCTCCCCTTTAGTAAGGGGAACAAGCAGCCCTGGCCACTGGCAAGGCTGTCCCTGGAGTCTGCACTGCAAGTCAGGGGTCCTGCAGATCTGGTTTCTTTCAAACAAATATACAAAAGCTTGTCACGTGTGAAAACACAACTGTTACCCTTGGGAGCAGAAGCTGCCCTAACTTCCACCAGCCTTTTTGTGCAAGAATCAGAAGGATGTCAGGCACAAATATCCCTTTGCTTGCTTTATCAAGGACAAAGGATTTAACAAACAAAGTAGTTAACTCCATGATAATGAACTACTGGAGTTGCTGCCAACTTGGCAGCAGCAGAAATCTGGGCTGGCAGTGAGAAAGTCTAAGACTTTTTAAATACGCATTTGGCAAAAGAAACCAAGATGGCTTATCGGTTTAGCTGCAGATTCTGAGCTTATACACACTACAACATTCAGCAGAAAGAATGCTGTACTTAGAATAAGCCTATCATGCTCTCTTAGAGAGTTTTGTAGCTTGAAGTGTCTTCTACTGAGAAAAAGCAGCATATTTACTGCAGCCTTCAGGTAATTACCTTAATGTTATTTAAATTAACTTCAACAAGACGAGAATCATTATCTTTAATCCTTTGCAGTGTCTCCTCCACGTTTGTGGGATTTGGTGGTTCATCAAAAACAGGCAACATTTTTTCACCTTTTACTATATCTGAAAAGTAAGGGATTTAAGTGTAATCAAACAGGTTGCACATATGCATTGTGAATAAATGATACACATACTAAATATTTACTGTATTTAAAGATCATTTCATCAGTCTTTACATCTCTCCCCCACCAAAAAAGCATACCATCCTCTCCTGACCATATTTTCATAAAGTTCAACTCTTTTTCAAAGGTCCTCACAGCCTTTCTGCTTTATTTGCAGAAAGCACATAGGAGCTGAATTACAAACACAAATATAAAACCAAAGAACCAACACACACAATGCACACTTATGCCTACTTTTGTCACCAAAAAGTGACTTAAATGCAGAGGACAACACTTTAGTGTACATATATTTTAATTCCACTCTTGACAGAACTCAGTTAGCAATGCTATAGGCATACACATTTCCAGACTAAGATTTAAGAGTCTAAAAGAATGTTGGTGCAACAGAAAACAGTGAATACAATAGTAACTGTGTGCAGTACAGAGAATTGATTTTTCTAGCACTCGTGTACACACTTACTTGAGAAGCTGTCTTTGTCAACCCCATTACTGCTTCCTACTACATCACAGAACTGATTGTTTGTTATTAAGTTGGACATTCCCAGTATTGCTGAAAAAGAAATAAAAGAAAAAGCAAAGAATAGATTTTACTTTTCCTGACTAATTCAGCTCAGATGCAGGGTTACTTTAAATAACAAAACCTGATGTTTGCACAATATTTATCAGTTCAAAAAGACATTCAATATCTTAATAATTAAAAAAAAAAAGTAGAAAAAATAAATAATTATAGACATTTTAGTTGACTTTCACATTTTAGAAAGTTGTGACCTCACCAGGTTCAAGGACCAACATTAAAAAGCTCAGCTCAGTCACAAAATGAAGCTTTAGGAATACAGGCACATACAAACACATTGTTGTACACAAGAAAAAGAAGTCACATACACATCAAAAAACAGACAGTCTGAGGAAAGGATTTCAAGGTTTTGACTTTGAAAATCAGGTATCTTTTGCAGGCCAAAATAACTACCTTCCCCACAAATTATCACAAATCAACAAAGGTGAAAAGCAAACTGGCAAACAATGTAATCTAGTTTCTATCACAACTACAGCATCCAGTAGTCAGATTAATACACCACCACATTAATTACAGATCTTTCTGGTCTAAATATCTACCAGCCCATTCATCCTTCAAAAAAAACCTCACCTGCAAGGTCACCTAATTCTGTGTCTGTGGCACTGGTCAAGGCTTCCTCCAGTTCTGGATCAAGAGTGAATTTTTCTTCTGTGAAAGACTGTACAGGCTTTTGCTTGGGGATAAATATTTTCCCTGGAGTAAACAAAATGGAAAATCTGACATTACTTTGTATTGTATAGCTACTTATCTTTCAAATACTAAGTAGTTAAAGAATACGTATTACATTTAGTGAATACTAGAAGAACCACAGATAACATAAAGGGGTCTTCTGTTGTTGCAAGGCAGAGATGAGGAAAAAGCATAAACAGGAATAAATTTTCAGGAGTCTGGATCATTATTCCAACCTTATTTGTTTCTCCTAAGGATTAGAAAGTAACGTATAAACCTCCATTATATATTTTGAACAGTCTAGAAAGATTGTAAGAAAAAATTAGTATCACTAGAGAATGCTGAGTTTCCTCTCAAGGGAAAAAGGGACCCAGGCAGAACTGTAATCTGAATGTGTCAGAGAGAATATCGCAGAGTTATCTGAAATCACACACCTGGCTATTCACTGCAGCTTTTACACCATACACACTATTTCTGATTTCAGATACTAACATCAGCTCTGAGGCAAAAAAACAAAGCTGCTTAAGAAAACCATGGTTTGTGAACAGCACAAAACAGAACAAAGGAGTTTTCCATTGGGTAAGAGCCAGGACAGGTAAGGGGTGCTCAGGTTCAGGACAAATTACCACAGCAAACAAAAGCTCTTATACTGATGCATTTGAGAGAAATCGTTGGCAACTCCACAACTGTGAAGCAAATCTTAACAGCTATTTAAGGTTCAAGTTTTTCCAACTTTACAAGTTGCCTGAGCTATCAGCAGAAAGAGCAGTGGGAAAGGAGTTTCCTTTTGTTATTTCCTGGGGTAGGAAGCAGTGTTGATAATATCCCGACAAAGTCTCAGTCCTAATTCAGGAGCCCACCCTCTGCCATATCCATAGCTATAAAATTCTGATTCCACAGAGGAATCATCCTCATCCCAATGTCCCAGTTACAGTGATACTTGGTGGAGTTTAGCATCACTAAACCCAAAATTGTGTATTCCATGTCTTCTCTAGATTACAGTAGTTTGTGGTCATTTTCCTTTTAAAGGAAGTTAATGCACTCCCACTAGCACAGATTACAGAGAAGCATATCAGGTGTTTCTCTGACAACACAGTCTGATGACCAAGAGTTGTTGCTAGCAACATGGTATTTTTGTTCCTGGGTTGCTATCTCTCTGGAAACTTGTCTAAATGGTCATTATCCATATTTAGAAGCAGAAAATAAACCTCCTTACATAACTGTATTGATTCCAAACAATAGTTAAGTGCAGCTGACATGCATTACCACCCATACCTCAGCTTTGATGAACAGTGCAAAAGAAACTGTTGGTGATTCAGGATTAAAAAAAAACCTTCATAAATTGAAGGCTTATGTAGCAATTGTTTCTTTTTTGATATAAAGGATGCAATACATTTCTATCATATTATTTTACCAGCATCACCTACTGGGGAGAGATTAACCTTTAACTTAAACTGTAGTTTATAGAAGAGATTCAAGAATGAAAAAGAAACAAGCTTTTTATTAATCCATTAAGCACTCTGAGCAGCATTCACATGATCTAAAAGCCTTTTAGAAGCTATGTTTGTGTTATTTTCCCTCAGCAATATGGGTTAGTAAAAAAGGTGAGGATTTTGGAGTCCAAGAAAAGAGGACAGTGGGATTTGAACACCCGAGCCTTTGTCCAGATCCTATTTGCAGCATCAGTGCAGCAGGAAGAAACCAAGAAGAAGAAATTGATCTCAGTTAAAAGCAACTTGGCAAAAATATATTTTAACCTAGTTCAGCCTTCTGTCTGGTTCATCCCAGACTGCTCACAAAAGAAAGAACTACTTTTCCTGATGTTGCTGTTCAGTAATTCATAAATTCATAGGTTAGAAACATCTGGTTCAAGTATTTGCTTCCTAAGAGTAATACTAAACTTATCTGTACATGCCTGACTCTTTACAAAACCTATAGAGTGGGAAGTCTAATCAGTTTTTAATAAAGCAAAAATGTTAAAAGCCACTGCCCTCCAGAAACATTCACTGCAGCGAACTCCAGTCATATGAGCTGGGCCAGAAGCAGTATGTTTTATAAAACAAGTCACACCCTTGTGTACATAATTTCTCATTCATTTGCTTCATCTCGTCCTAGACCAGAAATCAGAAGTTTACAATGCACATACAAAAGTAGGTTCCTCCCACTCCCCACTTCTAGCAATGAAGTTACTTCCAGCAGGGTAAGACCCCTGTGTCTCTGGGGACAATGATCTCACTGAAGGCCTGCTGCCAGTACAGTTCAGCAAGTCCCCCTTACTAATGCAAGCTTTAAATAAAACCAAAAACCACTACACATCTGTGCAGCCCATGAGATGTGCAGCTTGCCTGGCCCTCAAGTGGAACATTTCCAAATAGCCGGATTTGATTACATGAAGAAACATGACAGCTCCTTTTCAGCCAGCCAGGATACTGCAAAGGTACAACATGAAGAGGCAAATTTCAGGGATGTACCCATCATTTTTGTAATAATTATATAGGCAGGTATTCCATGCCTTTAAGCTAACATGTTAGGTGATGCACATCCAGGATTAAGTCACAGGCCTCTGCTACAGAATGAATTTTCAGTTCCAAGTTCCACCCAATGGTATTGCTCTAAAGGCAGGAACACTGGACGGTGTTTATTGAAGAGCCCTGGACATTTCTCACACAGATTTACAGATCTCAGGTGGGACTCAGTACTTTGCATGAATCAGTTCAGTGGGGCCATGCACTGCACATTGCTGGGTACTATTCTCCCATACCCCACACTAGCAGGCAGCGACACTGTGCACAGCAGAAGAAAGTCTAAAATCCACTTTTGGGGCACCCCGTTTGGGGAAACAAATCAAGTGCTAACTGAATACAAGCTTTTCTCATCACTGACTTCATGAAGAAAAGTGAGCAACATCTGACATATTCCTTACATCTTATGTTCCTTAAACTTTCCTTAGTTCAGAAATGTGTATAATCCACACTTCATCAATCTTTAGTTCTTAACCATGTAACAGACTTATGTTTACCAATTCACTTGTAAGCACAATTTAATATTAATGTTTTTAATTCAACTTACAAGTGAGTTCCTCAATGTCTTAGTGCAGAAGCAGAGCTGTTATCTGCTATCTGATTACAGGCCGCATAGCAGTGAATTAGAAAACTGTTTTACATTAAGGCTGAAGTATCACATGTTATTTTGTTCTAATGCTCTTGTATGGAGTATATCAATTTGACAAGCTGTTTCTGCAAAGCTCCTACAGGATATTAGCTTCACAACATGCAACACACTTCCTTTAAAGACTTTAAAGTGATTCAATGGCAAACAGAAAACACAGCATTCCAAATCCTGCTGGAACGGAAGGCAACAGTGATCTAGAGCAACAACTGAGCAGGTTGCCAACAAAAGAGCCAGGTGGCTACAGTTTCCATGTGTTTTCTGGGTGATAGAGAAGGGGAAAATCCAAACAAACCAAGCCTAAAGCAGAAGCTACACGAACTGCAAATCTACACAGAACAAACACATTCTGACAGGAACGCAAAGTAAAGAGAAAGCCACAATTATGAGAGTGCAAAGGCTAGAAATGAAAAGCTTGGTTTACACAATACTTGGCTAATGCCTTGCACTATACAGCACAAAGTACATTACTATCTCAGATATGTTTGTATCTCAGCTGCAATAATTCTCTTCTGCTGCTGCTCCAAGAGAAGGGAGAAGGAGGAGAAGCATTGGTCAGACTCGGTCAGATGAGTGGAACACACTTGAGGGCAACAGCCTTCAGTGCTGAAGCCTTGCTTTACTGTTTGGATGAGAGTTCCTTCTCCTTGCACTACACCCTGTAAAATCTTTATGAGGTACTTACACACAGACACTGAGACAAAGCTAGTTTTGTTGCAATTATTACCATATTGGTTTCATGAATCTCTTGAACAATGGTTTACTGTATGGTTCAACACTTAATTGGAAAAGAATGTGACTTAAATCATCAAATTGCATTTTAAAACAAAGTAAGTTTTTAAGGATGCTTTTAGAAACAAAATCAAGGCACTGGGAAAATGGAATAGAGTATGATTTAGGGATTAAACTTCACATTTCTTCAGCACTGTTCATTTCACCACAGCAGGACACTTTTACATTACTTCAGGTCTTCCACATTCCACAGCACAAAACAAAAGAGGTTCCAAAGACCTGGAGAAATTACATCATCCATCACTGAAAGAGAAGCAACATTATTTTAATAATATGGTACCCCAAAATTAGATACTTCAGGCATCTGGAAGAGAGTATTTTCCTTCACACGCCAGTAGGAAAACAAGGTTACCAGAATCAGTAGCAAGACAGGATATTTAAAATTAACCTAAGGTAAGCTTCTTTGATAAATCTGCAGACCAAATCACCATGCAGGACATCAGTTCTACTAAAATAGAAAAAGGAAAGATTAGGGTAGATTTTCCTCTTCTTGCTCCATGAAATGAATAATTGGAACAAATTAGAGCAACAAGACCAACCAGGTACACAGCCATATTTTAGCAAATTCTGACCCAAAAACGGCACCAGAAAAACCAGCTGCAGCTCCAATCCATCTCTGTCCTCCCAAAACCTCTGGAACTGAAGGTTACATTTATCACCTTTCTCCTAAATTAACAGGAGAATCAAGCAAGATTTTCACCTGCCCTTATTTCACAACTCGCTAGTGTTGTTTCCCCATAACATGTATTTCTAGATGAAGTGAAAAATTATAACCCAGCTTAGTTGTCTGTTGGTCTATTTTAATATTAATGAAAAGCACATTAGGATACAAGTCCCCTACAGAAAAAAATACACAAGTATTAAGTTGCACCCCATGCCCTTTCCAAGTTTGACATCTAGATAAATATTAAGTCAAGAATTCATTAAAGATTAAGTTATTTACATTTGCCATTTTTGTGCAAAATGGCAACAAATGGGGCAGCAAGTCAAAGTTGAACCGTAATACTTTCATAAGGGGAAAACAAAAGGTTATCCCTCACCTACTATAACTTAACCTGTCTGAGCTTGACCTTCTTGCCTCCTGCCCACTCAGTAGAGCATCAATTTGGATACTAAACATTTGTTCCCACATTTTTAGTTTTAGTGGAAGTAATCTACATTTCATTTTTCATATTATTTTCTCTTCTCCTACTGCACTAAAGTAATTGACAGAAGTTACTAAATAACAATTTTTTTTAATGAGATACAGGAAATTTTACAAACTACACTGGTGTGAGTCATTGCAACATGCAGACAGGCTATTTAGTAATACTTTATTACATAAAGGAAATGACATTTGATCTTTCTTAACCAAGCTCTGCAATACAGCTGGATCCTTCTGTTTCTCTACAAGATTCTCACAGACTTTATCTACCCAAGCAATTACTTTTATGTGTGCATGTAGACATAAGCTGACTTTAGAGAGGCATCTTTGTGAAAGACTAACTAGCAGTCAGCAGAACATGTAGTATGAGAGCACATCCTCCTTGCCCAGCTCACTCCCTGACAGAGCAGTGCACAGGATGCAAGGGATTCCCCAATCACCTATGAGCCCCAAATATACCAAACTCTATCACACTTAACCATCAGTCTGACTCCAGCACAGACTGGCAAATGTCAGGAGAGCAGCAGAAGGCAGGCACAGCCACACACATCAACAGGTACTTGGCAGCAGCAGAGGTACCATGAGGGCACTGCTGCTCTGGGTGCTCTGCCTTCTACAGTCCATTACATCGTCCTTCACTGCATTACTCCTACAGGTTCAGCCACCAAACCCTGTTCTGCTGTCACCAAAGGAGTGTCACATATCTCTCAACACAAAGGGAGTTAACTAAATAAAGCAAAAACACTCTATGAAGTCAGTCCACCATATACAGTGCAGCACATTGTAAAGTCACAATCTCCCTATTACTTATTATTATTATTATTAACAAGAAAAAAAAGGGAGGCACCAGCATTTCTAGGTAAAGCTACCTGACAGCAGAGAAAATGCAAATACCCCTAACAAAATTTTCACCAAACAGACCCCACAATCATATACACAAACTCAGTGGATGAATGAAGACTCAATTCTGAAATAAGCAATGATGCACAGCAGATAATTAAGTAGAATTAAAGTGTTTGAAATCCTTAAGAAAAGAGGAGGCTGCTCATCTTGAGCAGCTGGACTACAACTTAGGAAACAATTTACTGAAGTATTAGTGCAGCAAATCTGCCCTGCTGCTGGGGAAGGTTCACATGAGCCAGGACCCACAAGCAGAGCTCAAACACTGTGGTGACAGCTAAAAGCCTGCTCCTGTGCATGTGCTGCATATGTGACCTGCACAGGTCTGAGAGTGTCTGTGCCTACCAACAATGATATGTAAGGCCTAACGAATTTGGGAACCTCTGTTTTAGGTGGAAAAAAAAAAAAAATAAAGAGTTGCTCTTAAAATATTTAAGAGGCATATTATTTTTCAATTTTCTTCTTCCCATCAAGTCAATGAAAACACTAAATCCAAAGGAAAAATTTAAAATCCCAGGCTTTAATAACGTGTCCATGGTTTTCAGACCACAAACCACTGCCAGATTTCAAAACATGTGATGTTAACTATATAATTAGTTAGGAGTAACTATGCAATCTTATTAAACCTTTCAGTAAGGATGCTAGAAAAACACCATGACTACATACACCACTTGCCTGGCCTTGTCAGCCTACATCATCTTTGAACATTACTGTCTACCACAACATCATTCAACTGCTATTTCTCTAATCCAACACAGTGTTACAAAGGTTGCTGTCTGTATTTAGCATGAGGCATAAACCACAGGCACAATGACACAATTTGTTATTATTGACATAAATCGTACTCTGAGGATACCATGCCCATCAGAACTTTGCAATCTATGATAAAATCTCTGAGTCTTATTTCCTTCCTGTGCTACACACAAAGAGCACACCGGCCCCAGCAGCACAAATGCCTGAACAGGAAGCCTCCTGGCCCTGCACAGCAACAGCCATTTGGAAAAACTGCGAGTTAAAAGCATTACAGCATTATAGCTGCCAGTGCTTCAGTCAGATTTGGTTCACAGTAGCTCTGGCTCATCCACTTCAGAGATTTCATAAGCACTTACACCAGAAAGGGTGGTGTTACCTTTCTTTTCTCTTGTAAAAGGCACATAGTCTTCCCTGTCCTTGTACTCCAGCGCCTGCTTCTCCAAATACGCCAGGAGCCGCTCCCTGTCGAAGGGACCTGAGGCCTTCTTGGCAGTCTGGTCTTTCTGCCGGAAGCCTGCAGGCAGCAGCGCGTTCTGCAAAACAAATGGAGCAAAGAATGACAGCTTAGAAAGTCTGGGTGAGCACCTGCTTAGTATCATTTCCCTCTTCCTTCTCCCTCTCTGCAAGGTTCAGCCCTGATACATCATCTTTTGTAGGCAATCTTTGATCCTCTTCCAACTTCCTTTTTTTGGGGCAGGGAAGGACACAAGGTAATTTAGACATGGAGAATACAATGAAAATACAGCACACTGCATGCTCAGTAGGACTGAAGCAATTCTTTAGGTACAATAGCTCCCAGCACTCAACTTGCCAGCTACTTTGTATTTGTTTGCTAGAATCAGCACTGTTTAAATGAGCAGTACTAAATAAAACTCAGCTATTTAGAGTTTAGACATTCAGCAAGAGACTATTTCCTCTGTCACTTACATCCATGTGATTTTAAGTCTTTAAGACAACCGACTCTACTACTATTTTAACACAGAGTACTTCTGGTTTTGACCTGACTCAAGGTGGGATGTTTCTTTGGTAACATCAGCATATTTCAACTAAACAGAAAGAAAAAAGGATATTAGTACAGAATGACCAGAATGTATAAGATTTCTGACTGCCATAAAAGACAGCCACTCCCTTTTGCCAGCTCTCTGTCAGAATAGCCCTAAAGTCAAAGGCATTTAAAATATCAGTAATACCTTGCAGTGCAACAAAATAGGTGATCTCAGTATTCTGAACTGATTATTGAACATCAAGATTAAACTATTCCTGGTTTTATTAAAGCAAAAACAGAGAACCATGAGGTGAAAACAAGTCTTGAAGTCTGACATAACTCCAATATCTGAAGAGGACAACTCAGCTCTTTGTAGCTGAAATATTCCTTATTCAATACTCCATGCTGACATAAATCAGGAGTTTAGCAATTATTTATTTCTCTTCACAAAGTCAGCATGAGGACAGGAATAGATATAAGCTACAGGACCAGGAATTATTAGAAGAGTTTGGCACCCTCCCACTCCCACCAAACTCCACAGCAGAAATAATAAAACAAACGTGGATTCAAAAGGGCTGTTTACCAGACAGCGCTGGAAACAGGAAAGTTAAACAGGCTTTTCTAAATAAACTTTCTTTTCAAGAACATGAACAACAGAAATTCTTATTTATAAATAAATCCCAGAAAGCTCCTCCCAACTATCCCTTCTTATGCACTTTTTACTGCAGTTATGTCCACCTTGGAAACAGGAAATAAGCATTATATACACATATATATCTGTGAGATCATCAGCAGACTATGAAAAACTCTGTCCAAAAGTATATTGTACAGAATCTCAATTTATTTTAGACTAGTAATGGAACAAATGAAAAAAATAAAACTTGTCTTGGCTAATGCCTACCTCAGGGTCAAGATCATCCAAAACAGTTTCCAGTTGTTTCAGTTCTTCTTCTGAAAGTTTGCCAAGAATTTCATCCTCATCGAGATCTTTGTACTTGTCCAAGTCCTTTCGAAATGGGAGCGTCATGACTTGGGCAGTAGTAAGTTGCTCAAACACTTCAAAATCCAAGTCTTAATTCTTCTCCAGATCTATGAAAAACTTTAAAAAAGAAAAAAGAAGAGTTAAGGTAAATATCCCAACCACAAAGCATCTTCAGCTTCCACATACATCTGTGAGAGGAAAGCTTTGTCACCTAGTATTGGTATCTGTTATTCTGCAGCTGACAGGAAGCACCTGGAAGCTGTTTTTCTTCACTGTCCCATCATGCCCTTGTCCATCAGTAATTAAGCTGTATCTAATTAAGCTATATCTATTTTCAGATCAAAGTCAATACCCAGTCCTCTTGACAAGAATTCCAAAGCCATAATTCCCACAGAGCAGGACAGGTTGTAGGAGATCCTACTAATTATAAGTCCAGTTTAATGCCTTTGTTTTTTACACATAACGAAGCCAAAAGAAGAGTTAAGATGCTCCACATTTATTGTTGGTACAGTTCAAGGGCACTTAAGGATAACTTCACTATAAACAAGGTAATTGGTTATTACTGACTCATATCCCTGCATATTACCTACAGAGGAAATAAAGGAAGTTTGTCTCCAAGTTAATTATAGCACTACCATCGAAGCAACATTCTGTTATGTCCAAGGAAAATTACAATAGCTTGATGAAAAGCACAGGAAATACAGCTCCTAAGTGGCAGCACTCCACTCAATCTTACTATCATACAAAAAATAAAATTAAAAAAAAAATTTAAAAATTAAAAATAAAGAATAAACTGTGTGACTGGTCACTAAATATTATATTTAGAGGAAACCAGGGTCCTTCAAAGGGTACAGTCTAAATAGCACTTCTCACAGACAAGGAGAGTGCAGGGAACGTTTCTCTAGCACCCACAATTTTTGAGCATTTGTCTTGGAAAAAGCAGTTAATCACACCAGTATTCAAGCAGACAAGCTGTTTCCTCTCATTTTTCTGAAAGTTCCAGGACTCTCCTTTTGTTCATCCAAATTCTTGCTTCAAGTTGACAACCAACAAAAAAAGGGTAATTATGATAACTCTCTGTAAATAAGCAAGAGTCCGTAAGGTGTTTGGAAAGCAAAAGCTAAATACACATTCCTGTTCATTAATCTCCTTTTTTGGCTCTATGGAAATACTCAATACAGACCAGACACACAGTAAAAATCACTTTCTCCAGTAGCCCCTATTCAAGGGCAGATGCTCACACCATAAATACAACTGCATTACTTCAAACCCACACTTACACTGTCCTTCAAAACCAGATCAATTCAGTCACTGCCTCTTAAGCAGCAGGGAAAGGCAGGCTGTATGTACATACGTGCTATACCATGAAATCCTGCACACAGGATTCTTCCACTTCAGTTGTCTGCATCCAGAAAGGTCTCCCTGACTGCCACAGTTACATATGGTGACATTTTAATTCAGGGACACTAAGCAGACATTAGCACACAGAGGTTCATCCACACCATTCAGTCAAGTGTACCTGTAAAACTAATCTGGTTTTAACAACCGCCTTTGCAAGAACAGTGAGTTTTCAGGTCCTATCAACATCTACACCTGAGTGAGGAATAAGTGAGGAATACATCCAGCTATTTTCAGGATGTCTGCTTTAAAAAACATATTGCTGATATAAATACCAGAGCTTTATTGTGAACTACAGTTGACACTGATGGGACCAAAGCTTTTGCAAAGTTCTCTCAAACATAAAGAGGAATTCTCATTTTTGTGGTAAATTGCATCAAAAGAACTCTGGCTTCCTCTGAACTAAACCAAATCATGCTGGAAGAGCCCAGACCTTTTGCAAGAGGCTACACAGCTAGGGACATCCAAGTTATTGGCAGAAGAAAATGCAGAGGGTAGCACATCTATGTTTTCCTAAGTTCCAAAAGTAATTAAAGGAGAGACTCTGTGGCCTAGAAAGCAACCTCCTACAGTTTTCATAGTCTGGTAGTATTTGTTTCTCCAGGTGCAAGCAGCTGATGGACAATTAGCTGATGCCGCACAATCTGCATGTGAACTTCTCATTGCTGGAGCCTTAATGTTCTGCCCTTCCTTGCAGTTCAAGCCATTACACAGGATCACAGGAGAAAAACATTTCCTGCAGCTGCTTACACATCACTCTTTGTGACCAGGCTGCACCATCTGAGCCCTACATCAAGACACTGCTATTTACCACATTTCTGCATGTCCATTTGCATTCAAATATTAAAAGGTGTCATTTTAACAGGTAATTATAAGGAGCAAAATGGTTAGCAAGCTGCAGAATAATGCTGCCCTTACTCTGAGAGTAGCACTGCATAACCATACATTATTTTCATGTAGGCTGTATTTCCTTTCCATTAATTGCCACAAAATGCTGTCATACAGAATTAATTAACTTTTCTTTACTGCAATGGGATGTTTCATATTGGGAAAACTACTCATCCTTTGTAATACATTTACTAATTTTCAGGTCACAGCCCTTAGTCTCACTTATTTGTATACGACCAAAGAAGTCATGTTAAATCTTCAGGTACAGTGTTCACACACACAAACATGAAAAATAAAGCAGCTGAACAAAAAACCCAGTTTCTGTAACTGAGACTTCACTTCAGCAAGAACAGAATCACATGTGGCCTAGCAAATACAAATGTAAAGAGCTTTGGACATATTTTCTAATACCTATCAGGGATATTTTATTTTAAACATGAAAGTGCCCTTAATGTGAGACACCTCCACAATGTATGATGGTAGCACTGCTTAGCATGTCTGTAGTACACCAAGACTGCTTGGCAACGACTCTCAGAAACATTCTCTACTAAAGAAAACACAGCATATACAACACTTGCACACAACATGCTAAAAATCAGGTTTTAAAACATAGTGTCAGGAATTCTCATTGCCTAAAAAGGGCATAAAGGCCAGCTGAAGCCCTAATCTAATCAAACAAGCCTTTCACCTCCCATTAAACACACTTAGTGCTCTATTTGCTTTCCATCACTTGCTGTAGCAGTTCAGCATAGAGACACATGCATAACAAACTTTTAGAAGGAGTAGTTACTTGGCCTGTGAATATTTGTGGCACATTTGTTATATATATATACATACATATGTGTGTGTGATCTTACTGCAAAATCATGAGCAGAACTGTAACCATCAATTTTGGCTTTGCAAATACTTTGCCCTTTTTTTCATGAGCAGAGCTAGTTTCCTTCTAAGTATCCTTCTCAGCTTTAAAATGAGAACACTGCATATAAGTCCAAAGAGCTAATACTCTTTTTCAGATATATAACTCTAATGTAAAGTTCTTCACTCCAGCAACTTCATAGTCATGTTAGAAATATTTAGAGAAATGGAAAGAAAGCCATCACTTCCAGTCCATCAAATGTCAATCCTCTCTGTTTGTTAAGCGGAAGAGAAGCTGAAAAATCAGAAATTAAGAAATTCTGCTGGACATCACAGAGAAAAAAATCTTGCCATTATTCCCTCACCTGGGAAATCAATGAAGAACTAAAGGAATGAAAAACAGGAGTAACTTTATTTTATGCCATTCAATAATTACCTGAATAATCACTTGAAAGACTGTCAAGCAGCTTTCACACACCTTCATCCATAAGTCAAAATATTTTTTCTCCCTTCTTCTCTGAAAGTATATTTTTAAAAACCAAAGTAGTCTAAAAATAGCAACCTTCCAATTATCTTTCAAAAACTCCACCTCTTGTCACCCCCCCCTGAAATTTCTGTTATATTCAAGAACACAAGTTCTTGGGTTCCAAACAGGAGAAACTCTTTAGATATAAACTGCCCACAGGAAACGGCAGTGTTGTTGAAGTCCACTGTAAATGGCTTCCGTGGCTTGGATTTTAAAATAGAAGCATCATGAAAAACAAACTGAGCTGGCTTTGGCCAGCACATTCGCAGAGTTCACTTTCATCTCATTTGCTCCTCACGAGCCTCCTTTCCCCCAGCCTCTGGATGAACCCGGGGCAGCAGGGGGGTCTGCAGCAGGGGGGTCTGCAGGGCTGTCAGCATTCCTGCACCTCTCAGGGCCCCAGACCCTCCCAGCTGCCTAATCTGAGCATTTCCCCAGGGAACCCCTATGATGGCAACAATTCTATTTTCCAGTGTGCAAGATTATACAGAACTGTTTATGAAGAATGTGCTCCACTTGAAAGAGCTATCTTTACTTACCAAAGCAAAGAGAAATATGAATAAATATAAATATTACCATAATTGCATCAGGTTCTTTTGGATATTTTTGTAATGCCTTCTAAGTCTGCTGGACAGCCCAATGGTGCTGTTCTTAGCAGAAAGCTTTTAGAAACCCACCTGAGGATTCCAAAGCTCCAGCCTGGGATAGGGCACAGGATCCTGGCTGTCTTGCCCCAGGAATGAGAGACATCCCCCGGCCCAGAGCCTCATGGAGCCAGCAGGTGGCAGCTCGTCTTTGCCTACACTTCTTGTCAGGGTAAACTGTGTTTTCCAGGCAGGAAGACACAACTATTCTGGGCTATTTTCCTAGAAAAGCAAGCCCAAGGCTTCATTCTGTTCAAAGAGACAATTCACTAAGCATTATACATGGCAAACTGAGCTTTTCTAAGTTCACATTTGTCCACACAGTGACCCAGGGAGTGGTGGGGGACAGGCAGCTACTGTAGAGTAACTACACAGACCATGAAAATGCTTCCATCATGAAGGAAATCTGAACACGTCTGTGTTTCCAGTTCCTGCAAGCTCCTCCTCTGTATCAGAGGGCATCCGCAACCTAAGCCCACTTTGCTCTTTTATATATCCTCTGTACAATGACACAGAACTGGGACACAGCTCTCTCGTAGACAGGGTGCTCCAAGCGATGGCTAAGCTGCCAAGTTGGCATTGTCCCATAAAAACCTACTCCTGTGTGCCTGTTCCTGAAAACTGGTCACCCAAATTGGAGGGCTGAGCGGACACACCCAGTCAGCCCAGGCAACAGCAGGGGTGACAGGGCCAGGAGCCCCAAAGCCAGACTTGGCCAGCTGCACAGGGCATGGAAGTGGCAGTAGCTCAGCACACCCACAGCACTTCCAGGCATGCTCACCAAATTTGCTGCAGGGCAGATGTTATGATCCCAAATAAATACAAGGCTGGGATAAGATAAAAATCCCAGGTGCCCTGAGAAGTTCTTCTGTCAGGAATCACCACTCCAGCTGTCCATTCTCTCTCCCAATACGCAGGAAGTTATTGACTGACTGGCCAGGATGAGGGATGTTTAGGCATGATTTTTTTCAGACAGTGCCTGGATGATTTGACAGAAACCTGCTGCTTTAATAGCACAGTATTAATTACATTACACTACACAGTATTAATACAGTCTGCTCCTAGAGGAGCTGTCTGCTGGTGTCAAAAAGAAACATCAGATGCAAACTACCTGAACGTTTATTGAAACATTCAGTTATCTTTTATCCGTTGCAGAAAAGTGGCAAAATTTACAAGCCTGGAACAGAATAGTAGAAGACATTTAAATAATTCCCACTCTATTACTTCACGACAACTTCTGAGTACAAGTCAGTTTCAGGTCCTTCCTTACATCACTGGCTGCCTTTCAAGCTCTCTACCGTAGCCAAACTTTAGTTACGAGGATTGATCCAACACATGACAGCAAATTTAAAGCACGCGGCAGCCTCCCTAGACCATCACTTATTTCAACAGAACTTGCAGCTACCCACAGAGCGCCAGGCTCTCGGAACAGCCTCCCGAAAGCTCCGTGCGCAGCTCTCGGGACAAGCCCCGTGCAGGGGCGAACGGGAGGCTCCGGGAGCTGCCGGGCCCGCTGTCGGTGCACGGAGCGCACCCCGCCCCGGAAAGGCATCCCTCCGTCACTGACTGCGGGGACCCGAGCGCTGAGTGAGCCGTGGAAAACACAGGCAGCAAACTGAAAGAATTACGGGCACCAGCTCTGCAGGCGAAGTTTCCAAAGGCTCCGTTTTCGGGATTCGCAGCAGAGCGGGGCGCCGGCTGCACACCCAACCCAGCCCCGCACCTGGGCGCGCCCCGCAGCCCCCACCCGGCCCCTCAGCCCCGCGCCCACCGCACGGGAGGCTGCCCAGGCAGGGCCCCGCTCTCGGGCCCAACGCCAGCCCGGCCCGACCTCCCCGCTCCCCAGCACCGGCGGGGCTTCGGGCCCCCCGGGAGCCGCCAGGGTCCGGCCGGGCGGGCGTCAACCCAGCCCCGTCTTCCTCCTCCCAGCGGGCGGAGGGCTGTGCCCGCCCGAGCCCAACGCGGCTCCGCCCGGCGCCCCGCTCCCGTCCCGGCCGCCGCCGCCGCCGCCGCTCCCCCTCACCCGGGCGGCCGCCGGTCCCCGCTCACCCGGTCCCGACCAGCAGCGCCGCGCATGCGCCCCGCGCACGCCGCCAGCCACCGGCCCGCCCGGCGCAGGCGCGGACGAGGGCGGGACCCGGGGAGCGGCCGGGCCTGGACGGGGCTGGGACCGGTCCCGAACCCGGTCCCGAT
Source organism: Parus major (assembly GCF_001522545.3). Taxonomy (NCBI): domain Eukaryota; kingdom Metazoa; phylum Chordata; class Aves; order Passeriformes; family Paridae; genus Parus; species Parus major. Next base: position 8,449,125 of record NC_031779.1, read on the forward strand.
CGCTATCGCGATTCCGGGTCCCGGCCGTGGAGGTGCTCAAGGCTAGGTTGGATGGGGCTCTGGGCAGCCTCGGCTGTGTAAGGTGCCCTTGTCCAGCAGGGCGTTGGGCCGAGGTGATCTGCAAGGGCCCCTCTGACCCGAGCCGTGTGGGGGTGTGTGGCAGCCGCTCCTGAGGCCGCTCCGCCTGTGGGCTGCCGGCGGCGGCAAAGCGCCCGCCCCGCACAACTCGAGTGCCTTTTCGGTGCTCCACGGCCTGGCGGATCCCTCTTGTAGCTTCTTCCTTCGGCCCCTTCAGGCTCCTGGTCTTCACCTCTGCCCACATTTTGTTTCCTCTTTGTTCAAAACTTGCAGCTTCCCCCTCTGGGCTGTCAGGCAGGTCACCTCGCGGAGGAGTCCAGTGCCCTGTCACTACCTGGCCCACAAAGGGAGCAATTTCGGGGACACAGCGGCTTCTGCTGGGAAGCTCTGGGCCAGAGCTCCTTCAGCGCTTCTGCTGACACAGAGCAGGTGGAATCCAAGCACCAGCGTGCCCTATGTGCTGGTGTGTGCTTAATCAACAGGATTCTGTGGACGTTTCAGCGACGTACTAAACACCACGTGTTAGTAAACAATATTCTGTATACAATTTTTTTAAGGTTTATATTGTGAATAGAAGACCTGGACAGCAGTGGAAGTTCCACTGGTGCTGAAACAATGTGCACGCACAGCAAGAGCAGATGCAGCACGGATCTCCTCACTGCTGGTCACTGAGCTGAGCACAGCAGGAAAAACCTCTGACATAATCCTAAACTGATTAAAACATAATATATTTACTCTCTACAATGCTGATGTGGTAAAAAAATTAAGAATATTGGTTCAAAGTATATGGCTGGAGACAGAAGTATCTTCCTACCTAGGAAATTCACATGGGATTTTGACAGGAAGAATATTGTCAGTAAAACAGATGATGACAAAAAATGCCTGACCCTCTATCCTATATAATTATTTTTTATTTTTTTTAATGAGTGGCCAAACTTGGATTGAAACAAATAGTGGGTGAGGAAATCATATTCCAGTAGCAGCAAAGAGGGACATGGTTCAGTCCCAGTTCTGTTGAGACACAACCCTAACACTTTGAGAACTTAATGTTCTGCTGCAAAGGGTTAAGCACATTTCCTGTGAGCCTTTGGTAGGAGGACACAGGGGTAGCTACCTGTGTGTGTGTGGGAATTTTTTCCTTTTCTTGTGGATGGGTGCCCTGCAGCCAGCCCTGGGCCTGCCTGCCGAGGCATGTTTGGAGAGGAGTTCAAGCACCAACCATCGGACTCACAGCATTCTCAGCCCCATCTGCAGGAGCCCACACTGTCTGACATGCTCTTCCTAGCACCTGGAACTATCCCTCACTTGCTTTGCTTCTCAAGTAGACCATTAAGACAGTTTAGACATGTCCCAAACAATGCAATTCCCTGGGGACTGACTTTACAAAAGAAAAAAGTGGTACAAGAAACATGCCCAGTGTATAATGGCCAGCTCCAGAAGGCCTTTGTCTGACCTTGGACCTTGGAGTATTTAGATAAAGAGGGAAATTCAATGCTGAAGAAGCTGTCCTGCAGATCCATTCATTGGGAAGGAAGTGGAACAGAAAGGTCTTCACCATTAACAGAGCCTGTAAAGAGAGGAGCACAGTATCTCTTGGATCCTGTTCCTGTCTGAGATGCAAACCACTTTGAATGTGACAATGTAAAAAAGGTGGGGATTTGGGCAAAATCTCTTTCTCATCCCAGAACAGACAGCAGAACTGGAGTGGAGGAGGAACCACATCTCTGTGAGTGGAGCACAGTCATGTTGCCTTTACTCTGGGGAGTCTCCAGGGCAGTGTGAACCAGCCTGAGGCACTTCTGAGCACACTGCCTGGAGCAGGGCGGGGATGCACAGCTCTCTAAGGGGGCACAGAAGATGGTGAGGTGCTGGGGTCTGACCCCAGGATCAGGAGTGGTCATCTTGTGTCCTGTGGGCAATCCCTTCCACTTTTCAGCCTTCAGCCTGTTCCTGATCCCAGAGGCACGCCTGTCAGGTGGGCCCCAGATTTCAAATAGCCATCTGTTCTGTGTCTCGCTTTCCACACCCCCAAAATGAAAACTGTGGTTCAACTGGATATCTACTGCAAATTACCTGGTACAGATAAGATATTTATTGTTAGCGTTACTGTCGTGGCAAATGCAGCATCTAAATTGAAATATATTTATTCCAGATTTATTGTACTAAGGATGTAGAAGGGTTCACAGGAAGCAAGTTTGGTTGAAATAACAGAGGACTTGATGTTAGTATTATTTAATGTATTACTGTATTTCACCTTACAAAACAGTCCAAGAAAATCCCATTCTCTGTCAAAGCACTGCAACTAAAATTTCCAGTCTAAATATAGTTGGGGATTGACCAGTTGAAATGTTGCTGGCCAACATTTTAAGGCCTGAGCCATCAAGGTCTTATGAATTGAGGTTGCTTATATAGATTGGTTTTCTTTCAAGGCCATTGCAGAAGAATGTCCCCAATTCAGTAATTTTACATGTGAGCAAAAATCAAATTTTTTTCTCTACCCTAGGTATGAAATTTGCTGATCAGAAATTGATCTATTTACAGGTCACTGAATTTGATCAACAGCTGGTCTTTAAGAGAGGGATCAAAACATGCACAACACAGTAATCAAGTCCAGATGTTGTCTAGAAGACAAGCTCCAGTTCTAGCAGGAATTAATTAAGCAAAGTCTTACAAGCTGTGTCATAAGGAAACCAGATGAAAACAACAGCCCCTGGGTTTTTTTATTTAAAAAATGGAACAGACATTTTGAAACAACTGACCACATTTTGGCTACAAATAGTTCAGTGAAATAAAACTTGCTTTTGGGTGCCCCAGTTAATGATTTACTGGTACAACCTGCTGGCAGTAAGCCCAGTTTAGACTGTGTTGGAAAAATGCCAAACATTAACACTGCATTCACAGTGGAGTCTCTGAAACAAACCGTCACTGGGGTGTAGGGAAGGCTGAGCAAGGAAATGCATTGTTTTGGGATCCACAGGATCCCAGCTCTCACCCCAGAGCTGAGTAAATTTTTTTCTAGAGTAGTTGTCCTTATATGTTATGTCCTCAGGGCATTTACTCTGCCACTGCCCTTCTTTCAACAGGTCAAGTATATTAATAAAAATAAAATTAAAAGGCTGGGTGGGAAAAATGTTATGCAAAGGTTCTGCCAGGGAAAAAAGAACTGCTTGTGAGCCTTACCCTGCGCTTTTAGATGTGCCAGCCTGGGAAATCCATAATTCCATGGGAAATATGGTCAGTGCAGGTGGCCGCAGTCATTTGATGTAAATGTATCACAGCAGGCATAGCCCATAAATGGGATCTCCTGTAGCCCAGACATGGGATAGAGCTCAGATTCGTGAATTGTGTTGAATACATTTGTCTTTTAATGTTGCTGTTTGGGAAGAGTGAAAGATTATCTACTACATCTGCATTTAATCTATTTACCGTCTATGTTTTTGCTGGTGTGCCTCATGAATACAGGTGACCTGCACCTTTTCTTAAGCAGAAACTGATCATATTTCTAATTTTCTGATTGCAAATTTCATGCATGGGTTATAAGGAAGAATGAAACCACAGCCAAAGAAGAGTAGAATCTTGACTTCAGCCAAACTCTATACTCCTTGTGGAGAATTGTTACATTTTTAACAGAAAGTAATATGAAGTGAATTTGTCATCAGATGAAAGTCAGCAGGGGAGGATTTCTTTTCCTTCATATCAACTGAGGAAGAGTTTCAACTTGATAAATGCATTTTAAGGTGTGATGGGAAAATCTGAGTGAAAAAACTTGTAGGAGTTTATCAAAAAACAAACAGCCCAATGTTAACTTTCGCTCTGTGTAGATAGCATACATTTCCCTTTCCCAGTATTTGTATAATTATGAGTGACTCATTCAAGCCCTGATCTTACAGACCAAGATTAAATCCCAAAAGAGGGTTTAATCCATGTCAATAATTAAATCCACATTTCTGTCTCATGGCTGAATGAGACCCGCTTGAGGGGAAGCTTCAACCCCACCACCAAACCAACAAATTGTTCTTTAGCCCAAGCCACCAAGTTACAGAGCGGTTTCAAAGCAACTTGGTTCAGCTTCCCTGATGCTTCTGGGACTGAATAAATAAAACCATAGATGAAAACCCTGATATCTTTGAATGCTTCAAGGCAGGGAAGGGAAAGACTACAGAATAAATGGATCTGATAATTTTCCATTTCTGTCGATCTATAACATTTTAGATGTTTGGCAAAAAAGCTGTTAACTTACGGCTGGATACCCCATTTTATGAGAAGTTTGAGGCAAGGAGGTTCCAAACAGGTAACTGCAGCTTTGGAGGATTTTTCTACACTCTGCAGATGATTGTGGATACAGGTGTTTTCCTTAGCAGCAGTGGCAAAACACCCACGGTAACCCTTCAGCCCCTCGTATTAGCCTGAGTTTGCTGCTCTAAGTCTTGCTCCAGATGCCTGAGGTATTTGGCAGGGTTTGGTGTTTCCTAGTTGTAATTTTTTTCCATAGGAAAATTCAAGTCTAGTGCAGCATCTGCTTCTTAACAAGGCAATGTCTTCTTTTCGTGCCAATGTGAAATGAAACTTCAAGACGTCCCAATCATTGGAACAGCTTTTCTGCTGCTCGTGACTCATCACTTAGTGCTCAGAACCAAGGGCCTCTGTTCTACTAAATCACAACACCCAGTGAAAGCGTTCTGATAAATTAAATTATGGACGTGCTTAATTAAATGGGGTTCACTCAAATAGTATTACATATCATTTCAACCAATGGTTAACCTTACTGATATGAATGATAGAACAAATATAAATTGAATTGCCAACACTAATTAATAGAAGAAAGGAAAAACATCAAAATGGTCTCAGAGGCCAGCACCCTCTACTCCAAAACTGGCTCCCTGGGGTGAGGCATCTTGGTTCAGGGTGAGGGCCAGCAGGTTTCTGCTGCAGGACCTGTTTGGCTGGCTCCGTTTGCAGCGGGTGTTGAGAGGAGCAAACCGTGTCCTTTGGGATCAGCTGCTGACACGCGTGCCCAGAGCCGACCAGCACGGCTGCCGAGGAGCCCGGGCGCCGCATGCAAGGGGTGCGGGCAGAGCTGTGCGCGGGGCAGGGGCGGTGGCCGCGGCTGGCAGAGCAGCCAAACCACAGCGCAGTCTGTTTTCATGAGCCACACAGGGGAGCGGGAAGGCTGAGGCTGCATCCCGCGAAGCCAAAGGCGACAGGGAACATGGGGTTAGGTGGGACCTCACCTGCAGGCTTGGGGCAGACAGAAGCAGAGATGGCTGAGGAGGGGCAGGGGGACCAGGAGGGTGGCCGGGCCAGACTGGGAGAGCCGCCGCTCCGGGAGCCGCTGCCGGGCCGGTGCCGGTGCCCGCGGCGGCCGCTGGCGGCTGCCGGACTACGAGTCCCAGCGT